>NW_024090740.1:0-24871 GCF_014356525.2 Nilaparvata lugens
TCTCAAAGTTAGATCAAAAGGAAAATATATAGAGCAACAAATATATAATGAAACAAGAAACGAAATCAAATAAAATATCACAGATCAGTACTATTTTCCAGTTCTATAGCACAAAACTTTACCATATGCTTTTCACTTCATTGATCATATGCATTTATCTGCATGTAGCTTTGACATCAACTTGCTGTTGCTTGTCGATTTGGACAATCCTACTTTATATATTAACTTCCCAAATCAGAGCATGATAAATTGACAAATCAACAATTAAATATATATCAATTTCTAAGGTTTCCAATAAATATATATATCTCAGGGTGCAAGATTCGGCACCTGATGGAAAAAGATAAATCAATTTATCCAATGAACCAGAGCTACATTATATTATTACAAATTATATTATAAAATCAATGATCATGTGAACATTAGTATTATTAGCTTAGAACCTAATATTCTTTCAATTGGTGTATCCTTTGATATATAAATTGACTTGTTCCTATTCAATAAAATATTTCTTATACCCTTTTTTAAGACTTGCGCAAGTATTTTTATTAATTTCTTAATTCTCAAAACCTTTCCAATGAGCTAGCTTTTATTTCTTATTCCACTCAAAGCACTGAGGGCGCCCTATTCTTATTTCAACTATTTTTCACTCACGTGCTGGATTTTTTATAAGTTGCTGATGGCGATACAAATTCCTGGTAATCCTGGATTATTGGTGGCCGAAGTCGTCTCTTCCAAGGGATTTAAAAATATTAAAATGACTTTTGCTTTACTATAGCATCACAAAGTCTTATGGGAAATTAATAATTTGATTCAACTTCAAGTCATCAAAAATGTACAGTAAAATATATTGTGCTCTATTAATTTTTGTGAAATTCCATGGTAGTGGTTGGCAGGCAAGTGGGCAAGTTCTACCTTCTCTTTCACAATTTTCACTTTCGACTTGCAAATTTGCATTAAATTGAAATAATTCATTACTACGCCATTCAAGGCTCAAATAGTTCGGGCCAATCTATTTAATTATTACTTATGTCACCCATCTGACATCATATCTGTCTTTGGGCCATATCCAATACATAAACTGAACAACAATTATCCATAAACTCTTATCATTTATAGAAATATATAAAAATATATTTGAATCGGCTCACTATTACCGTTCATCAATTGCTACCATTTGATTGGTTCATGCAAATTTGTTATAATATACATGAGCCTACGAACCTCCTACTTCCTAAATACATTAATTTATTTTTATCTTGGGTTTTTAGTACATTTTTTACATGCAATATAATTTTCTAATGATTATAGGTTGTTCCTCACTTTATAACAATTAGCCATGTGCATTTTTAATTCCTCTAGTTGCATACCATCTAATTACAATGAATTTCTGCCAAGGTGTCTGGCTAGATTTTACATTATGCGACTCAATCGATCATTATGTCGCCGATCAATAGATATTTTACGCCTAACCTCAAATTTCCAATACTTTATATAATATTATATAAGTAGCAAATTATTTCCATTTCTATTCAGCTGTTCTAAATTCAGCCATGATACCTGATATTATCTAATCTTTAAAAACGTTATCGCATTTGGCGATATTAGCCTATTATTCCACTTAGACCTATAAATTTCTTTCAAGTAGGGATTTTATTCACCCATCAGATTTTGATACGTTACACAGGCCCCTGAATTTGAATTCAAAATATTTTGAGAATCAACAATGTTTTTAATACAAATTCTTTCTTCAACATATTGATATAATCTATAATTATCCACAAAAAAACACTTTCAAATATCACAACAATTCGCTGACCTTATCTGCTCATGCCCCCCTTAGATCTCCATCAAATAAAATAACAAATTCTCCTTATCAACACAAAAAATATCATAAATACAACATCTTAAACACATTTCCTCCTCATAATCTAATAGAGTACTTTTCAAATTTGCTGCTTGCAATGGTGCCAACTTATCTTCTTAGTTGCCAAGGGTGTCTCTTCATAGAGTGATCATGACTTTCTAAATATATGATGAGGCCGGGTGCCAAGTTTGATGCAGTGATGGAGGAGTGCAATAGTATGTGTTCTGATATGTGTGAGAAAGATGTAGTGGTTCTTATTGCTGGAACTAATGACGTAGCATCAAATGAATCAAATAATTTTATTAGATCGTTCAAAGAGAGACTTTTGGAATTGCGACATACTAACGTTTTAGTGTTCTCCGTATCACACTGTTATGATCTACCCCAGTGGTCATGTGTAAATGTGGAAGTACGTAAAACCAATGAACAGTTGAAAAACATAAGCAAATGCTTCTCAAACGTTGTTTTTATGTATTTAAGTTCACTGGGAGCAAGATTCCACACGTCTCATGGTCTTCATCTTAACATAATTGGTAAAAAACATATTGTTGACATGATACTGAATACTGTAACTCGAATCAATGCCACTTTAGAGTCAACCAAAAACACTATTACTTCAGGTCAAAAGGGAAATGACAACAATTATTTTTTAGATGTATAGATTGTTCATCTATTGCTATTACAAGTAGTTCACCTAGTTATAAGAAAAATGAAACTTTTGTTACTAATTGTAATGCACAATCTTTAAATGAGACCATAGGTAATCAAACTAAAATAACTCGGTCCACTGGTAATAGCTGTATTAATCCCAGGACAATTAACTTATGTAAGCCTATTGAAATGTCTATTACCTCAGAATCTAATGTAGGATATCTAAATGTTCAAGGTATAAACAATAAACATGTAGTTTTGAATGAATTTGGGAATAAAAACAATTGTCACACTCTTTGTCTGAGTGAGCATTGGTGCAAGGAAGAAGGTATAATTTATCATAAATTAGATGATTATGTTTCAGTCTATAGCTATTGTAGAAAACAATTCATACATGGGGGAGTATCTATTTATGTCAGACCTGAGCTTGCAAAAGAAAGTATTAAATTAGATTTGGATTGTCTCAACAGAGAAAAGAACTTTGAAGTAACAGGCATAGCTATTAATAAACTTAAGCTTATTGTAGTTTCTCTGTATAGATCGCCCTCAGGAAACCCTGCTCTTTTCTCACAGGGTCTTCATGAGGTTTCACATTTGTCCAGTAGACCCAGGTGGGAAAATTATCGTATTGTACTGGGAGGTGACCTTAATGCTGAGTTTAATGTACTACAAGATAAGACAACAGTTCATGAGTTGAAAAATCTATTAAGGCAGTTCAACTTTTATTGCACAAATTTAAGGCCCACTAGGGGATCTGCTTGCCTTGACAATATATTTACCAACATAGGGACACAATATATCTACACAGATGTAAAAGCATTCCATTTTTCTGACCATGATTGTGTTTCTCTGAGCCTATTGAATTTGGCCCAAGGGGATGGCGGTGTCAAGACAAAGATGGTTTCTACTGGACCTATAACTGTTGGGAAGATGCAAAATTTTAGATCCGCACTATCAAATATAGATTGGGTAGCCAAATTATCTAACCAAGTGAGTGGTGAAGCTATTTTTAACCGTTTTATGGGAATATTTTTGTATTATTTTGATTTGTGCATACCACAGTTAGAGTCACAACTAACTCTCCTGAAGCCAGAGTGAAGAGGAAACCTTCACTGGTATTCACCTGGTATACACCTCAGTTGTTGGAAATGAAAAACAAATTGTTATTGTATCATCACTTATATATAAGAGACAAGACAAACTTATCTAGATTAGCGTATTGTAATGCTAGGACTGAGTATAAGAATGCTATAAATACAGCCAAGAAACAGTACAACTCAACTCAGATTGAGCTCTCCAGTAATAGATGTGAATCAGCCTGGGTAATGATCAATCAAGTTAAAAAAGAGAGTCGAAATGTTAGTATGGGTATTCCTCCAGATGCTTTCAATGAATTCTTTGTAAAATCAGTTGAAGAAGAGCATGATAAAATTGTTCAGCCAATCACTACTGCTGCCCAACTTATTGAAAGTTGCACTACAGCAAGAAGGCCTGCCTTCGGTTTTTCTGAAGTAACTCCTAACATTATATTAGATATAGTTAATAGCTTTAAGTCATCTGACAGTGTAGACATCTACAATTTATCCAGCAATATAATTAAAAAGGTCATAGACTGCATTGTTGAACCTCTAACTTACTACATCAATGGTTGTATAACGGAAGGAGTGTTTCCTTCTATACTCAAATTATCAAGAGTAGTACCAGTTTATAAAAAGGGACCAAAAGATTGTCCATCTAGTTTTCGCCCCATATCATTAGTTCCTATATTTTCAAAGATCTTTGAGTCAGTAATAGAAATCCAGATCTCAAATTACCTAAGTGAACAGCACATTTTAAGTGAAGCTCAGTTTGGTTTTATAAAAGGTAGATCTACCACATCTGCAATAGATGCTCTGATTAAAAAAGTGTTGGATGCTTTTGAAACAGGTCAATTTGCTCAGGCTACCTTTTGTGACCTCAGCAAGGCATTCGATTGTGTCGACCACACAATCCTGCTGAATAAACTTGGTCTCTACGGTATGAACAGTGTAAGCCTCATGTTAATTGGGTCATACTTATTTGACCGTAAGCAAATAGTCTATGTAGGTCATACTAAATCTAAGGTAAAAATGATCAAGTTTGGTGTTCCTCAGGGCTCTATCCTTGGACCTGTACTGTTCACCCTGATGATAAATGATCTTCCATTATCAGTGACATCTCAGTCAATGCTTTACGCAGATGATACCACTTTTTTCAATTCAGACTCAGATTTCCAAAAACTCGCTTTTACGATGGAACATACTTCAAACCAAGCAAGCATATGGTTCAGGGCGAATGGTTTCCTATTGAATAATAATAAGACTCAACAAATGATTTTTAGCTTGAGAGAGAGATTCAAACAGATAATAGTGTAAATAATGTCAAGTTTCTAGGTATATATATTGACGAAAAATTGATATGGAAGCCACATATTGAGTATGAAAGTTGTCTAGGGTTATCTATCTGTTGAAGCAATTAAAGAATTATGTACCTGATAGCTATGTACAGTCAGCCTATTTTGCATTTTTTCAAAGTATTCTTCTATATGGCGTGTTGTTTTGGGGTAATTGTAGCCATGTTAGCAGTGTACTTTTACTTCAGAAAAAAGCCATCAGGATATTAGCAGATGCGCGTAATAGTACTGAGCATTGTAGACCTTTGTTTATTAAGTTGAGAATCTTGACAATCATAAATCTTCATATATACACTGCTCTAATACATGTAAAAACAAAGGTAGAGAAAATTCCAAGACATACCATACATTCTTATGCAACAAGAAATAAGAATAGACTGAATATACCATTCCAAAGGCTTTCAAAGTCAATGAATAGCTACAATATTATTGGTCTGAAACTGTACAATAAGTTACCTCTAAGCTTAATAAATGAGTCCACAGATAGATTAAAAATGAAACTTTTCAACTGGTTAGTGAAAACACCAATGTATTCTATACAAGAGTTCTTGGATTCCGATATGATTATTGATGTTTGATTCCTTGATTGCTCAAAGCTTTTCTTCCTTGTTTTAACAATTTGAGAGGGCCTTGTTTGTACTGTTGTTTGAATAGTGATGAATATTTGAATTCTTCTTGGCTTACTTTAGATGTAGTTATGTTTATGTGTTTATATATGTATATTGTATATACTTTCAATCACATTAACTTATAACCTTCTGACTTGCATAATGTTAGTATAGTTTTGACTTTGTCTATTGCCAATGTTACTTAATGACAATAAAAATGTATTTATTTATTCTATTCATGTACTCGTTGGTATCTGTTATAGCCCACCAAAAATGAGTCACTCTACAGATTTCGAAAATGCATTGCTTTCTCTTCTGCCTTGTTATAAACGTATACTAGTTTTGGGGGATATGAACACCGACTTGGACATGACAAATCGTAACTTTGACTACTTTCAACTGACTACAATTTTTCAATGCCCAAACATGACTATTCTACCTCTCGATCCAACTCATCATACTAATGAATCAGACACACTCATTGACTCATTGTTAGTGATCCCAACAAGGTTGTTCAAACAGGTCAAATCCCAGTCCCAGCTATTTCTGGACACGATTCGATCCACTGTGTACTTTTCAATAAGATACCTAAGCCAGAACCGAGAATTATCACTTATAGAGACTTCAAAAACTTTGATGAAGCCGCCTTCCTAAATGATGTGGCTCAGACTCCATGGCATCAAATTGAAGCATTGAACTCAGTTGATGACATGGTCAAGACTTTCTAGAATTGGACATTGACTTTGTATGACAAACGTGCAACTTATGTGACAAGGAGGATTAATAGAGAACGACGAGTACCGTAGATGACTGAAGACATACTTAAGGTGATGGGACGTAGAGACGAAGCACAATCATAGTAAATTTAAAAAGACATTCGACTGGACAGTTTGATAGAGTATGGGAGCCTTAGAAATAGGGTCAAACAGGAATTACGGAACTCAAAGATTAGGTACTTGAATTCGTTCATGACAAACAATAGACAAGACTCTAAATCACTTTGGCAGGGAATAAAAGAATTCGGGCTTGGCAAACACAAATCAAATCCCCGAATTGATTCACCATTGGACAATATAAATGATAATTTCGTTCCACATTCCAACCGAAGCGACGAAGTTGTCATTGGTAATATAATCAATGATCTTGAAGAGCAGGTTACAAACTTAGATATACCACTTATTGATCAATTTCATTTCCATCCAATCTCAGAAGAAGACACTTTCAAAGCAATTCAACGTATTCATAGTATGCCATGGGTGTAGACAAAATTCCTATTAGATTTATTGAGGAGATGTTATTTGCTGTTTTACCAAACATTACATACATTCTCATCAAGTCACCTCAAAGGAGGCAATTTTCTGTAAACTAGAAGTTTGCTCTGGTTCGCCCTCTAAATGAAGTTGCATCACCCAATAAAGTTGAGGATTTCAGACCAATCAGTATTCTACCTGCATTGTCCAAAGTGCTAGAAAGATTTATTCATGCTCAAGTTGTAAAATTTCTAGACAACAATGAAAAGCTTTATAACTTCCAATCAGGCTTTACGAAATTCCATCCAATTGAGACAGCTCGTCTTCGTGTCACTGATGATATAATGTCAGCTATGGACCAAAGAAAATGCACCATCCTCACCCTATTAGATTTTTCCAAAGCATTTGATACTGTTGATCATAAAGTTCTTTGAAATAAGTTAGCAGCTATTCTTGGTTTCAGTCACAACTCCCTAGTCTGGTTCAAATCCTATCTCTTAGGTAGGGAACAATGTGTTTCTGTTGGTGACAAGTGATATACATGGAGTACAAAAAGGATCAATTTCAGGCCCTCTCCTATTCACTTTGTATGCTAATGACCTTTCTTCCCTTATCAAGTTCTCCAGATGAGCAAAACATTGACTTTCCAGATGACAGTGAGGGAGTGATAGAATACAACGAATTTCCGGATGATAGTAAAGTAGGAAGTGACAATGGAAGTGAATTAGAAACCAGTAATTTTGTTGATGAAAATTCTCCCGAACATGATGATATTGAGTTTATGCTTGGGAAGGATAGTGAAACAATCTGGTGTACGTCTGAAGTAGCAACAACCAGCAAGACTAAGAATAAAAATATTATAAAAATTCTCCCTGGTACAAAGAAGGTGGCTAAGAATGCAAAAGATGAAGTTGAAGCTTCAACTTCAGAAGTTTTATTATCAGTTATCAGACTTGATATGATTGATGAGATTTCATATTGCACTAACCAGCATATTGTATCTTTAGCACCTCAATTCAAAAGGGAGCAAGATTGTTTACAATCGAATAGAACTGAAGTTGCCTGAACAAACAAAAATTGGGAAATAAAAGAGAACGTCAAACATTGAATGAGAGGTATGTTTCTGTACGGAGTTTTACTATGTGTATTAAAAAATTTCTAACATAACCATTATTATTTTTAGTTCCCTCCAATATTAAAAATCCAAAACATACTGAAAAAATCATACTAACTTCAAAAATAGTCTTGTAATAAAAATAATGGTAAAGGTTGCACACATAAATTGATATAATAGCTATTTTAATGGAGGAACCAAGTGTTGTATAAAGTACAACGCGCGCGTCCTCGTGTTACAAAAATAGGCGCGCGTCCCGGAAGGTTAAGCTCAATCCCATCGAAACACAACCCATTATAATAGGATATTCTCGTCTTATGAATAATATTGAATTCGGATAAATTCACAAAATCAGTGTAGATGGTAATGACATTCCTTACTATAGCTCAGTTAGAAATTCAGGCATTATTATGAAAGATACTCTTGACTGGTCAGAACAAGTGAACAAAACTTGTAAAAAGGTATTCTCAGCTATGCACGTATTGGAGAAAATGCACGATATCCTCCCTAGAAACATCAAATTATTATTGGTTCAATCTCTTATCTTCCCACATTTGATGAGGGCTATTGTTATTCTGCTCTCAACGATATGCAAGTCACTCTGAATGATAAATTATTACAGCGTTGCCAAAATTATTGTCTACATTCCATCTACTCTCTACTACGCCATGATCATATCACCCCAGCCCACATTGCTAGTTCAACATTGAAGCTTCCCGATCAAAGATGTTTTCCTCTAGAATCTTCATATTGATTGAAAATTTTACAATATTTCCATTTACAAATTAATCCTTAGTTGAATTAATGAAATTAACGTTTTGGTAGAGAGTTAGTAGGGAGGATATTTTGAATATTCTTCCCAAAGAATGAAAATCGATATGTCCAAAGCTCCACCAATTCATGTAGATGCATAACAATATTATCTATAGCTATTGTCGATTGCTTTTCTCATATCATATGCAGTTCAAAAATCATTTTCTTAGTCTATATTATGTAAATAAATCTATAATTTTGCTGTATTGTAAGCTATTGTATATAAGTGTAAAAGCCAGTATATTAAATTGTAATCTACATGAATGGAGTACTCAATGAATTAATCAATCAATCAATAATAATGTGAGAGAGAAGACAAGTAGTGTGACCGATATCCCAGTTCTCACGCTGTAAAATGATGACATCAGGCAACAAGCGATAATAAGACAAAACTATACAGACGAGAAAATTGAAATGTATATCACCATTTTAGTTTTTCCAATTCCTTTTGTTGGCTGGAACTTTTTTCTCCTTATCTAGCATTTGTATAGTCTCATCTTTCTCTTAGTATCAATAGTTTATTCTGAAAATTTCGATATTTCAATAATAATTAGTTCCTCTGCACAATAAATAATGATAAATCGATTGTGACACACACGCACTATTATGGCCCAGTGAAGAATATTCAGTCTTTGTATCATCACTCGAACATGTATGTAGACTATCATTGAAGAAGAAACGAACAAATTGAAATTGAAGTGACCTGGCTTGCTTTTCCTCTATCTCTCAAGTAATGCAATATGTAGCCTATAGCTTGCCAATGGTTGATGATTCCTATAATCGATGAACTGTGAATTTTGTCTGGAGAAATTTTTCTCTGCATGATGAATCATGATTTATAGCAAAGTTGTCTCACCCCTTTCGACTCTCCAAACATCACACCAATTGGTTAATTCAAGGTGCTGGAGGAAATAGTCTTCTTTGAGAGATTCTCCTGCTGAAATAGAAAATGGAATAAACTGGAGAGTGTGCGCTGTGCGCCTGAGTGGGAGAAGCTTGTGTGTTGATGTTTGTGTTTGACACTCGTTTGTTCTTACTGAAATTGATGTAAGTTATCAGCAGCCATCGCGTTTCCAGCAACACTGAAACGCCTTCTGAATAAAACTAGATCCTGCCAGCTCACCATCACACAGCTAGCTTCAGAAAAGCTTGCCTTTAGAGGGAGGCTAATGAAAAAGGTGAGGTGAGAGGGAGATAGCTGAGAAAGAGAGATACAGGTCAATTGATGTATGGGAGAGACAGAGTAAGAAGGGCAGATGGATAGATAGTGAAACCGTCGAAGAGCAACAGAAATTTGAGAGAAAGAGCAGAAGACATTCAGAGAAGCATGGAGAGAGGTGTTTCAGGTGACAATCTTTTGAGTCGGATTTGCTCTTCTCGCATACTAGCAAAGCCCCTTCCCCAACTTTCCTGGACATCTTTAACTTAGTACTGCAGTGGAATCCATTCTAAAGGATTTAGTCTCTTTCACATCTTTGTATCCTGTTCCTACTATGAACTTCCCTCAGAAATTTCATTTCCTTCTAACTTCCACTTATACCCTATTTTGATACCTGATAATTTTCTTCTCATCAATATTAACATAGGTCCTTTTTCAATAATTTTCTCCTTGCCTATCTACTACTCTATTTGCAATAATAATTCCACTTCTCTTCTCCCTCATTCTTCGCCCTCTCTACTGACTTGCTTTGTATCAAAATGGGCAGATAGAAATGGGATTGGAGATCATCATCATGAATTTTATTCATGGGGTATATTCGCTATTGTTGAATAATGAACTTCATCTAATTTGCACAACTTCCATTCCCAATCCAAGAAGATTCCTGAAGGAGCGAAGCAATGGAGTGGATGAGTCAGACCCAGCTGTGAAGTACAGTCACAAGTAGAATCTATGAAGTACAGTTATTCCCGAAATCGAATGAAAGAGCCTTAAATGGTTATTCCAGAGGATCACTTCAAAACTGGTTAGAGAATCAGGAATATGATCGAGAATGTAGTTAATTTTCTCAAGCGTTTATCACACACAGGGTTTCAATACTACAGTATTCACAAAAATTATTCAACAATATAGATTATTGATCAATTTTATTCAGGTATTATATTCTTCTTGATAAAGCACTCCAGCTTTATGAACAGCTTCAATTATTTACTCTCCATGGCTTGTTGCTATATTGACAATATAATAGAAACAATATCTTACTACTATTAATGCTATTCTCAATGTTAGTTCCAATTTGGGAGACAAATAGTACAAGGAGTATCCTTAGTTTCTCTCTCCCAATTATTCCTTCTTTGTGAAAAATATAAATAAATAAATAAATCCAAGTCAACACTGTTCATACCTCCAGTAGAACTTTCGCCAGCTCAACATTATTTTAATCCAACAGTCAATATGTGAAGCGATAGATGCTACAATCAGTTATATGCCTACGGTAGTTACAATTCAACTCATAACATTATCGCAATCCATGAAACTGTAGAACCTCAGGTTTCAACCAGACTATGGATTTAATTTATGATGTTCTTCCAATGCAGAAATCAATGTACAGTACCGTACGGAATTGTTGAATTATATATCATAGAAATGCCATCAAATCAACTAGAGGGATAACTTCAACCTCCAGTTTTATCAATCCACTTGCTCTAGATTTGCTCAGATGTGTGAAGCATTCCCATCTAAGATAGATAATAATGAAAATATATTACATTCATCATTCCTTCTCCTCTCAAAAAGCAACATCTCTTAAACTGGAGGTATTGCTGTGTTTGATAGAACGTCGATGAAAAATATTCTATCAGAAATATGTTTCAATTTCAACAATTATTATTGCTAATTGTGGCTGTTTAATTTCAAAACTCTTCTCCGAAATCAAAATATTTTAATTTTAAGATAGATTATTGGATCATATTGATCCATCAGCTACGAGGCTGACTCAGTATGGATCTGGAGTCGAATCTTATTCCACAGAGAAAATTTCTGGGATCATTTTCGCAAATTAAATTCAGTGTTCGCTTAGCATGACCACTGAATTCACCAAAACAATTTTGGGTCATATCAATCTCATTATCCTTCTCATTGTATTAACGATTCATGGGGGTCTGGAAATACTGACACAGATAGACGATTCTTCTATAGCCCTCAATTTGTAATATTTATTGACTCAGGATTTACTGTCAGTCGCTTTTGTATCACGGTAAAATTTCATTCATAAACTATGTAGGCCTATCTTCACAGAGCAAAACTCTTACAGGACTCCTTACTGCACCTCATCTACCACAATATAATGAAAAAGTACAGAAAAAATATGTTTTTCAAGATGATATTTTGCGGAATTTTACATTCTGATCAGTTCCAAATAGGCTGTGAGTCTTCTTCGATGTTTTCATGATATTCTAGAATATACTCAATGATGCACCAAAATCATAATGAAATGAAGTCTCTTAAACTATAAAAGAGAGCGGTGCTTATTTGAACACTTTTCAAACTGTATAAAACTCTCTCCTTTAACACTATAATTTTTCTCCTCCAGTGACATGTGAAGTATCATACATAATTTGAATTCTGATTATTATTAGTCACAAAATGTCAAGTAAAATTGGAAAAAATGAAAGTAAGTAAATCATACTCATCCTTTCAAACTGTTTTCGATGAATAGTCATTCCTTCATGAATGAAAACGTTGAATCCTGCCAGGGGTGCCCACAAGGGGGGGGCATGGCCATCAACATTTTTTGGGGGGGGGGGCATGGTTTTTTTTATATTTTATGACAACATTTTGAATCATGGCTATAAAATCAAGGTATTAAATGGAGATATTCGAATATAGTTAATTTTGATTCTTTTCCACACCTTTACAATGTTATATTTTGCAAATTGTAACTCAATATAAAGCATAAAAAATACAACTGATAATATGTTGTATGCAGGAATCCTAGTAATTTCAAGCCTATGAGTTTAAAGGTAAATCTCTGACAAAAATAAATTATAACTTCATCATCCACTATTATTCTGATTTCCCTTGCTTGATTTCCTTTCCTCAACCTAGTTTTCTTAAAAGCACAATGATAAGTTAAATTGTAAGGTACATTTAAATCTAATAATTATTTTAATTTCGAAGGCGTTTCATGAAGATATTAATGTCTCTGAAATGGGGGTGCAATTAACAACAACATCGCAAACTCTATTGAATTTGACAGAAGAAAAAACTTCTCTTGTCAAGAATTTGCGAAAAATATCAAATGAAGTCAATTTCAATCTTTCAAATTTACACCCTATTTACCACACAGTAATCAAGTAATATTTTTCCCAACTGTAGGCTACTCATATAAAATAGTATGATAATATATTCAGTATTCCAATAAAACATTTAGTTTTTGAAAAAAATGATATTTTCAAGCCCCAAAATTCATTGTAGAATTGCCGAAATGTTTGATCAAGAGATTCAATTGATTGATGATGGAGTTCAATTGCTCCGTGAACATAGATAATTTGATCTTCATCAAGTGCAATATTTTATAGAATGTTTGGAGATGAAAGTCGCGTTGCCAATACATACATAGAAATGATACTCATGAATCATTCGTAAACAGTACAGGGGAAATACTTTCACCATTAAAAATATCAATTTACTCCCATGCAAAGCCTATGGTGGTAATTGGAATACTGTGTATCCTTTCCTGCTCAAATCAAACATGTACTGTAGCCTACAGAAGAGTCACGACATGCCAATTGGAGAATTTTCTCATTTTCAATTGATATCTTCTCATTTACAGTTGACGATTTCTCAAATATATTTCACTATTCTCAATTACATGTGATGACTTCCCAAATACAATTGACTATTCTTATCTACATATATGGCATTCTCTCAATTATAAGTGACTTTTCTCAAATACAATTTATACTCTTTAAAATTAACTTGATACTTTCTCAAATACAATTGGGAAAAGTGTAGTTAACCTCCACCCACCCCCACCAACAAGCGTTCTCATCAATGCTTTTCTGATACATTGATATGAGAAATAACGCTTATTGCTTGAATTTATTTATCTCAACTTGAGGCAAACTGTATTCAAGCTCATTATGAATATATAAGGTTGATTTTCGAAAATCTGAATTATTTGAATAGTTATTGCTCTATGTTCAATGAGTGTTGAACGAATAAATTTGACGTAGCAGATATTTGACTAATATGATCAATCTAATCTGTCGAAAAACTGCTGAATTTTCAATTGGAAAAACGTAGAAGATGTATCAGACACAACAACCAAGCTTCTATAAGATTCAATTGTACATAGTTTAAATTCAAAGACATCTTTCTATCAAGTATCAATCTTTATTCAGAAGCGGTTGATTATGTTGAGTATTATGGAAAATGAAAAGATGAATGTTTTAATTGGGTGAAACTTCTAAATTAGGATTTATCTATGTGATAATTTAAAGGGAATCTGATAAAATACATTTTTCCACAACCTCTCCTCATTTTGGTTTTTCCAATAAATGAATAAGATGATTTAAATGCCTCTTTGAACATAATCGCAAATTTTTCAATACCTACATGATTATAGTTGCTTTATTATTGAAAATAATGCAGTTTCAGAATAGGAATTTGAAATTGTTGGGTAGAAAACTCTCTTCTTTGAACAGCACCAATGAACGTCTCCATGACCTTGCCATTCAGAGTCATACCAATCTTTCTCAATGAGAGAGAAACTGTGATGATTTTTTTTTATAATTTTACTGTTTTTAAAACGGTTCTTCAGGTCTATACTAATTGATACAACAATAAATTCTTATTTAAATTGCATACACATCAATCTTCTACAAGCTTAGTTGTCTCAAGTTCGTCTTTTCTCCAATTCATAATGCATTCGCTTCAACCGTGAAAAAGGGGAGAATTCCGTCAATTTTGTAGTCAAGTGGAAAAGAGTTGACATTACTGTCCACTCTTCGCCAATCAAATAAAATACAGTAGTCATTCTATTCCAATTTTTCCACTTTTTGAAAGGAACGTATGAAAGTTTCACACACATACTTCAACAGGAGAGTAAAAAAAAAACAACATAAAAAAAACTTCCAACACAAAAGAGCTTCAAAATTTGAGACAGAGAATAGTTTCTCAGCATCGAGAGACTTCGAGATAGAAAATACAGTGTATATTTGAGTCAGACAGAGACAGTCTTATTAGTTGGAGGAGAAAGAGGTTTAATAACCCTGAAAGTTCGCCATATATTTTTTCAACATACTTTTAGACCACCTTTAAAAGCTTTGAAGAATGAGCTGTGGTATGAGATGTATCTATCCTTATTTCTGATGCCCCTCCATGGGATGCCCCGAACAAGAACGGGTGCACTGCTAGTCTCAGAAATGATATCAAAAAGATACTCTATTTCAATTTTAAAAGAGATAAGAAACGATGGTGTAATAGTGTGAATATTGGGTGGGTATTATTGTAGTTGTTTTTGGGTGTCTCATATTATTTTTCAGGTTTTTGAACTTTGATTCTAACTGTATGTTGAACCCTGCGTTTTCAGTGTGAGAATTGATCCTGTCTTGTTTGAATTTGCTAACTTGTTGCTTAGTTGTCAAAATTAAAGCAATTTTCGTGCATTTTTCAAATGCAGTTTCAATTTCATGTCGAAAAGCCACTGTATTTGAAAATTGTACGAGCATTGACTTTTTTGCAGCTTTGACTTTTCCAATGGAAGTTATGCTCAACGCTCGTGGAGGGGGAATGATTTTCAGTGAAAGGGCCACAGTTGGTATTGAGACATAACTGGGAAAACATGTAACGGTGTGCGAGCCTAGGTCCTCTGAATGGGCCCATTTCCCATTCAGAGGAACAAATTGTTAAGTTTTCAGTTATCAGTAATTTTTATCTAGTTGAAAAGGAAACCAAATTTCATAGAGTTAGTAGGAGTAGAATCAGGAAATTATTTGTGCGTGTGAGTTCAAGTATAGTGAGTTTCATTAAAGCGTATGTGAGTGTTTCTGAAGAGTCCAAGTTTGAATATTGTTAAAATGTTGAGTGCCGAACTTATGTTGTTTTTTCTTATTAAGCTCAAAATTTAGTTTCGTAGAAATACCGAGGCCCAAATTCAAATGCAGCAAGTTAGCAGGTTCCCAAAAATTTATAGAGTGAAAATTGAGTATGTCTTCTTGACCTGAATCGATTGCTGAATAACTTTGTTCTCTTTGAAAATTTGACATGTTACCTGACTTTAATCAATTCGTTTTATTCATTTAGAGTAAAATAAACCACAAGTTGAATTTTATTAGTAATTTTCATTGAAGTTCCTGGCTCGTAGTTGCTAGTTGCTAAAATAGGTGACAATTAGATAATGATGATAATCTGTGCATTTGAATGAACGAATCCACTAAAAGCCCCCAACCAATCAAGGATTCAAATACCGGTAGATGGATTGATAGCAGTAAACTTTAGCAAATATTATAGAAAAGAAGCAACAACATCACGCCGTTTACATTGGTGGCCAGCGGTGGTATAGTCTGCAAGAATGACTATCGAACCACATTTTATTCTTATTTATTTTATATTTTGGAAGATTGACCAAATAGAGACAAAGATATCTCCGGTTACAGAATTATGTTAGGTGTGGTGTAGGGTTTAAAAATAACTCCACCGGTTACAATGGTATATATTTTTACAACATTATTATCACATTCCCCTGAGTAGCTTCAGAGGTGGGTGATTGATACCCAGGTGTTGCTCCTGGATGACTTAGCTCAGTCGTAATGTGGGCTGGGAAAGGAGGCAAGTCGAAGTTCCTCTTCTTTCTCCTTTGTGCCTCAGCTGGCGTGGATAGCACCTCCTGGTGCTTCTCTCGGCGTGAAGGTCGCTCTCTTCTCTGATAACACCACTTCGAGGTAATTTTGTATTGGCCTTACAGCCTTGGTTCCGCTCCAGTACAGTAGGAAGAGTAAGGATAGACAGGAGGGACGGCAGCCAACGGGCCGCTGTGCCCTGGGAGGATAGAAGGATACGGATGGCAGCCAACGGGCCGCTGTGCCCTGGGAGGATGGAAGGATAGGGATGGCAGATGACGGTCCGCTGTGCCCTGGGGAGATGGAAGGATAGGGACGGCAGACGACAGTCCGCTGTGCCCTGGGGAGATGAGAGGATAGGGACGGCAGCCAACGGGCCGGTGTGCCCTGAGAGGATGAGTGGAGAGGGACGGCAGCCAACGGGCTGTTAGGTGTGGTGTAGGGTTTAAAAATAACTCCACCGGTTACAATGGTATATATTTTTACAACATTATTATCACATTCACCCTGAGTAGCTTCAGAGGTGGGTGATTGATACCCAGGTGTTGCTCCTGGATGACTTAGCTCAGTCGTAATGTGGGCCGGGAGAGGTGGCAAGTCGAAGTTCCTCTTCTTTCTTCTTTGTGCCTCAGCTGGCGTGGATAGCACCTCCTGGTGCTTCTCTCGGCGTGAAGGTCGCTCTCTTCTCTGATGACACCACTTCGAGGTAATTTGGTATGGGCCTTACAGCCTCGGTTCCGCTCCAGTATAGTAGGGAGAAGAAGGATAGACAGGAGGGACAGCAGCCAACGGGCGCTGTGCCCGGAAAGGATAGAAGGATAGGAACGGCAGCCAACGGGCCGCTGTGCCCTGTGAGGATGGAAGGATAGGGATGGCAGACGATGGTCTGCTGTGCCCTGGGGAGATAGAAAGTTAGGGATGGCAGACGACGGTCCACTGTGCCCTGGGGAGATAGAAGGTTAATGACAGCAGACGACAGTCCGCTGTGCCCTGGGAGGATGGAAGGTTAGTGACGGCAGCCAACGGGCCGCTGTACAAGGACAGGAGGTCAGGGATGTACGGCAGCCAACGGGCCGCTGTACAAGGACAAGAGGTCAAGGACGTACGGCAGCCAACAGGCCGCTGTACAAGGACAGGAGGTCAGGGATGTACGGCAGCCAACGGGCCGCTGTACAAGGACAAGAGGTCAAGGACGTACGGCAGCAACAGGCCGCTGTACATGGACAGGAGGTCAGGGACGTACGGCAGCCAACGGGTCACTGTACAAGGACAGGAAGGTTGGGAGCGGAATGCTGTGGACTGGGGCTTGTCCGGCGTTTATATACTCTCCCAAAGTAGAGTAGATGGAGTTTTGCCAACGCCAGAGGTGTTAAGAGTCGTCTCGATGCACTGAAGATGGTGCGCCATCGGTACCCTCCTTATCTCCGTGGTCAGCTAGGTTTGCTGATAGCCGAGCGTCTTTCAATAATATTATTTATTATTTTCTCGTCACAATTTAACTTTGTGACACCCTACTCCTACTTGTGGGGGGGGGGGTCGGAGCACTCTATGGCACCACCTTAAAAGGTGTGAGCCATCTAGGCATCACCTTAAGAGGTGTACACCTCCCAGGCATCACCTTTTAGAGGTGTATGCCACTCACTATGAGCATCATCTATACCTGGTCCACAGGTACATATTTACACTGTCCATCTGGTAACCGGACTCTCATACGTGGTCGACCTGCTCGTCTGTGCTTTCCTGGAGTTGTGTTGCGGTGACACAGCCCCGGATCCTTATTTCGAGAGGGGCCTGGTCTGGGATCCTGTGGGACTATCTCTTTGACAGTCAAAGGGGTTGTTGACTCTTCCGTATTCATGTCGGTCAATGGTGGCATTAATTCTTTCCTCACCACCTTCCTGTTTGTTGGGAGTGCTGTGCTAGATTCTGACTCATCATGAGATGGTTTATGTTCCATCCTAATTTCCACAACTTTCTTGGAGCTCAAAGTGTTTGCTGTGGTGGCTGGAGCATGAATCGCGGCCTGTCGTTCAGAGTCGGTCATCTCATTACAGTCATGAACTGTGTTGTCCCAAGATGCTTGTTCTGGAATATATGACAATTCCGTCCTGGTATCAATCAAGTCATTGAGTTTGACTCCATTCCAAAAAACCTGCTTGTACATCATTCTGTTGCAACTCCTGAGTTTTGGAGTCTACAGCTGCTATTGTTGGGACTGATGTTGTCTTAGTCCTCAATAAGAGTTATCGCGACATAATTCGCTAACTTTGAGGATTCAATTGGGGAGGATCCCCACTCTACCTCTCTCGTGAATGTGTGAATATTCACTCTGTTCTCATGCATAAATTCAATGCCTAATAGTAACTTTTGTCCAAGTCCTTCCATTATATACGCCACTAGTGGAACAGTGATTTGTTCTATAGTAACATTAGTCATCACCTTCCATTTAATGGGGTAGATCGTCCATCAGCCAATATTGTGCAGTGACATGTAGTTTCCTTCCGTATCATCCCTATTTCCTGGAGGACTTCATACACCTCATAACTCATATAATTAGCTTCGACGCCGGTATCCAGCAATGCCTGACACTTTTTACCGCCGATTGTCACGGTAATAAATAGTCTGTTGTCCCTTGATGACTTTCCAATCACAGAAATCCTCTGTGCCGTATGCATCACTGCTGTCTTGTTTGGAGTTTTATTCTTCTTTTGCATATCACAGACACATTTGAGTGCTCTCTTCCCGCACCTTTTACATGGTGGGGTATCGGGACAGTGTGATCTCCAGTGCCTCGGTCTCTTGTATTGCCCACACATGGGTTCAGACTCACTAAGAGATGGTCTGTTACTAGTAGGGGCTATCACTGTCTCAACCTTGAGCCTTGTAATCTTTTTTGTGTCCTCATTCATGTGAACTCTCAAACTCTGTCTATTCTGTTTTTCCTCTGCATTGATTTGTTTATACTCCCTTGCGAATTTTCCCAATTCGTCAATACTAAGGTAAGTGGGTAGTAGTGTGATCTGAAATCTGTCACAAAATTTTCCCATGATTTCCACTGGTCACGACGATTACGCATCCATAAAGAAGCTTTACCAACTAGTAATTCAGGTAGCGCGACTAGTAGTTCGTTGCCAGTGAGCCCAAAGGCTTGTTGTAGCTCGTCTAGCCTTTCTAAGAAGCTGGCAGCATCTGATTGGCCATCGAATGACAGTATCCAGCTTCTTACTTTGTCACATACCGCCCCTGGGTCCATGAGGGGGTTTGTGTGGATGTTGGTTCCAACTTCAGCATGAGTACCTGTTGCTGAGTGTCCTGATTCCTCACTGCTTCCACTCACTATTCCAGGTCTTGGGCTGGGATAACGTTCAGCCATCTTCCTATGTTGTTCTACCAACAACCTTCTCAACTCAGCAAGTGTTCCAGATGACACTAGGCCCCAATCTTGTAGAAGATTAAATGCTTCATCCTTTTCCAATCTATAGATCCAGGAAAATCTGGGGTCGGCTATCACCTTGGGGTTTATGTCCTCGACCAACTGACCCTCTATCAGCTCCCGGTGCTGAGCATCTAAATAAGCCTCGCCTTGTTGACTCATGATGATTCTTACTTCATTGCCTCGTGCCCCACGTTGGGCGCCAATCTATCACGTACACCCTGAGTAGCTTTGGAGGTGGGTGATTGATACCCAGGTGTTGCTCCTGGATGACTCAGCTCAGTCGTAATGTGGGCCGGGAGAGGTGGCAAGTCGAAGTTCCTCTTCTTTCTTCTTTGTGCCTCAGCTGGCGTGGATAGCACCTCCTGGTGCTTCTCTCGGCGTGAAGGTCGCTCTCTTCTCTGATGACACCACTTCGAGGTAATTTTGTATGGGCCTTACAGCCTTGGTTCCGCTCCAGTATAGTAGGGAGAGGAAGGATAGACAGGAGGGACAGCAGCCAACGGGCCGCTGTGCCCGGAAAGGATAGAAGGATAGGAACGGCAGCCAACGGGCCGCTGTGCCCTGTGAGGATAGAAGGATAGGGATGGCAGACGATGGTCCGCTGTGCCCTGGGGAGATAGGAAGTTAGGGATGGCAGACGACGGTCCACTGTGCCCTGGAGAGTAAGAAGGTTAATGACAGCAGACGACAGTCCGCTGTGCCCTGGGGAGATGGAAGGATAGGGATGGCAGACGACGGTCCACTGTGCCCTGTGGAGATGAGAGGATAGGGACGGCAGCCAACGGGCCGCTGTGCCCTGGGAGGATGGAAGGTTAGGGACGGCAGCCAACGGGCCGCTGTACAAGGACAGGAGGTCAGGGATGTACGGCAGCCAACGGGCCGCTGTACAAGGACAAGAGGTCAAGGACGTACGGCAGCCAACGGGCTGCTGTACAAGGACAGGAGGTCAGGGACGTACGGCAGCCAACGGGTCACTGTACAAGGACAGGAAGGTTGGGAGCGGAATGCTGTGGACTGGGGCTTGTCCGGCGTTTATATACTCTCCCAAAGTAGAGGAGATGGAGTTTTGCCAACGCAACAGAGGTGTTAAGAGTCGTCTCGATGCACTGAAGATGGTGCGCCATCAGAACCCTCCTTATCTCTACAGTCAGCTAGGTTTGCTGATAGCCAAGCGTCTTTCAATAATATTATTTATTATTTTCTCGTCACAATTCTACTCTGTGACATTATGAAAACAGAAAGAATTTCTCACAAGAACAAAGGTAAATAATGTCCTCTGGAAGATTAGAATATAAGATGTGAATTTTATTGTCATACACTAACTAATGTTAAAAACTAAGCGTGGGAATTGGGATACTTGGGGGGGTGGGCATCACACTTGAATTTGGGGGGGCATGCACCATTGCACTTGGCAGGCTGGGCACCCATGAATCCTGCAATAACCCTGTGTACCAAGTACTTGGTTAGCTAAATTTTGATCAAAGTGTATGTTATTACGAATTCTTTTATATCAGCTTCTCTATGAATAAAATAGAATAGGGTAGGTTTTCAAATTTCTCCATGATGCGTACCTATCTGTATCAATATATTCACATTTGAAAAAAAGTAATAGGTGATTGATAATAAAATAAAAGATTGATAAAATGGACTAAATAATGCTGAAGAAATTATAACATTCTTGATTGAAAAAATTAATTTCAAGATAGTTGAGAAATATTTTTATCAGATGGAAAGATTATCACAGAACTGGATATTATGATATGGGATACAAATTTTCAAACGTGAACTGAGCTTATTATCATAATTGAGTTTTTGATCTTGGATGAAACAAATAATAACAGTTTTTAAGAGTAAATTATGATTCAACTGAATCAACTAGAACAGGTGACATCAGATACATGTGGATGTGAAAACTGTGTTAGTTCTACTTTCCACAGAACTACTAGTACGTTCTCTATTTATGCCGATAGGGTCTGAATATTCCACCTCTACAAAATCATGTATAAGCTGATCAGGATCCGTAATCAGAAATATTCATGACTCATATGATAATTCCAAATTAGAATTATTTGAATCAGTCAAGGCACCAAAGTCTCTCTTGATAATTTTCTTCAGGGACAGGAAAAGATAGAACAATATATACTAATGAAACTGTATCGGGCTGGCTCCAATTTACCTCCTCCCTAGACACCTTTGCCATCGATCAGCAGCTAATTGAATTTGTTTGAGATATTCATTTATTTGGATATGATAGCGCTCAAGACCTGCAGAGCATCCAAGCAGAACCCCATTTTGAAAAATACGCAAATCGTATTCTTGCTGAATTACTCAGCATTTGACAATTGCAAATTTCAAAAATGGATTATTGCAGATTTAAAGTTGCGAATTGAAAGATAGTATGAAAGATAGTACCTTTAAGAATGAAAGGTACAATCCTCAACTTTCACATGTAACAGATACAAGTATATAACAATTATTATAATAATTGAACGAGCTTTAGGGAGTTCTTACTTTTAACTCAAGGCCAAAGTCGTTGTCCGTCTGTCTGTATGTTATACAATAACTTTGGAAAGAATTGATCAATCAGTTTCAAATTTTGAACACTTATTCTTCAAACTTTTTTACAGGTCAAGTACGTTGCACAACAAAATTGACTCACTCCTTCGTCCTTTCTCAGGATATAACAAATAGCATTGAAAATCCACAAGAAACAAAATGTTGTGATTTATCATTTAGTCAGCTGGAATAATCATTGCTTGCGATTACTCACTACCTCCTTAAACAAAGCCATAGTGCATGACAGGTGGAAACTTCAGCACAGATGGGGCTCCTACACCAATATTAACACTTTTGAATGGAAAAGACTAAGGAATTGTCAAAAAGCAACAGACTTATTGATACTTAGAAAGACCAGATTCGGTTATTACACCATTGTCAATCTCTGATAAACTGAAACTTGATACAAGAGCAGCAGAATTTATACTAGTAGGCGATTACTACTATTGGTCAAGGGCATGAACGCCTGCCATTGGCCCAACTACACAGTCTCCTCCCACTCAACGGTGTGACAAAATGGCGGCTTAAACAACAAAATCGCAATGATAACGAAATCCACTTTCAGTGCAAAATAACAAACAAGTGTGAAAGATGATAAAACAAATATGTAAATGGAAAAACCATTGACTAATGTATGCTTACAATTTTATGATAAACATAAATTTGTAGTGTTGTATTAGTTGAAATGAATGTGGTCATTCAAACTATACTGGGAATTTTCCTTGATCACTCTTGTTATTTCTAAAGCCTCTAGGATATTCAAAGTTCTGCCTTTGTTATTAACATGCAGAAACTCAACATTCCAGGGGCGGTCTTATGATAGTTTTGGGGGGGGGGCGGTAGTCTGACAGTAGGGGGGGTCCAGAGGGTTACTTCCACCTATAAAGGGGGGTACGGGGGGGGAATTTTTTTTTTATTAAAACTCACATTTCAAGCATTTTGAGCAATAAAACTCACTGTTATTTAGAGCCCTTTGCCGACGTCCACGACACGCCCTTTTCACACCGCCAAGCAACATAAATAAACATCCACAGACTTTTCAGTCAAATAACCACATCTCACTCAATGAGAGGGAGCTGAGCACGTGGTTCAAAAGTGTTTTCTGCGCATGCGCTAGTTTGCTTGCATACATCGCAGACGTTTGTGAAAAATTGCACAGCAAGTGATACTCAGAAAAACGTCGCCGACGTCCGGGATGTCCTGGATGCGCGGTGTAGATTAACTCATTTGATAGCATGGTCAGCGATTTATTTTTTCAAAAACATCCCGGACGTAGACGACGTCCTCGAACTCGGTGTGAAAAGGTCTTTAGATTGGTTGAGTAGTTTTGCCGTTTTGTATGGTGTTTAATATTTTACTGAACAGTTTGGCAATTAATACAATTTATATTATTTGCAGTAGCCTATTCCTATTGTTTAACAATGCAAGTTATTCAAAAGATTTAGGTATAAATTACACTAGCAAGTGTGTTTAAATGGCTCATGAAAGAAAAATCTCTGGTCAAGGGGGGGCGGCTGCATCACGGACCCCCCCCCCTAAAACGCCACTGCAACATTCTCCTCAACTGTGAACTTGTGATTATTTGTTATCAAATGTTCTGCAAAGTTAGATTCTCCATTCTGTTTATTCCAATCTCTGATGTGTTCTTTAATTCTACTTTTGAAACTTCTACCAGTTTGATCCACATAACAAGCATTACAACCACCACATTTAAGTTTGTACACCCCACTTTTATCCCAAATATCAATTTTGTCTCTACTCCTGCTAAATAGACTATTTGAAATCAGTTTGGTCTTGAAAGCAACATGGAATCCATTCCTCTTCAATTCCCTACCTACCTTGTCAGATACAAGGCCTAAATATGATATTGTTATCTGAGTCTTCTCCTCACAGTTTGAGCCTATGAAGCTAGAGCTTATTCAAATTTGTCTATTAATTTTACTCAATAATCTGTCCACCATACTTTCTTCATACCCATTTGTGACAGCTTTCTGTTTAATTTCAGTGATCTCAATATCAAAATCATGATTTTCAAACCAAATTGAATAACAAATAATACTCACTAATCACTTAAAATAATTGTAAAATAATCATCAACTTCTAAAATTATGATATACTCCAGTTTAGAATAGTAGATAGAAAAGGCGGATTTAAAATACTTTTTTCACGACTTTTCTCCCCCTCCCACCACCACTCACACCTATCCTATGTACCCCCCACCACCCCACTCCTGACACACCTCCCCTGTTCCTTAGAAGGAGAAGAACCTCCTCTCACTCCCTCCACCGCTACAGGTCCTCTTTCTCTCTCTCACTCCCTCACTCCCTCTTTCTCTGTAATGCTCTATTTTAGAAGAAGAGAGA
>NW_024090741.1:0-22500 GCF_014356525.2 Nilaparvata lugens
AAAAAGTTGATTCGATTATTAGAGTAACATTTCCGAATAAAGGGCCGCCATCTTAAAATGGGAATGAATTTAAAAATTTTGAATAAATACGTTTCTGCGCCTTGTTTCAAAGTACTTGTATACCAAATTTTTATCCAAATTGGTTCATAATTGCGACTGTAACTGAGGTACAAACAAACAGACAAACGCCGATCGACTTGAAACATAGAATTCGCTTTGCTCATTCAAATATATTCACTTTACGAATAAAATATAATTGATTATTTTGAACAAGGTTGAACTGTTAATACTAGTAGCTCTGCGAACAGTAGACCTCGCTCATGAATAGCCTACAACTTTCAAACTAATGAGAAGGGCCATTAAGAAAGTACAGTATATTGTGAAGATTTATCCATGTCATCTATTATTTTCTGCATTGAAAGTGCTAAAGACATTGTTTCCAGGGACACCGGACTTATAAATGTCTCTCAAGAAGTTACCTTCATATCGTCCACATATTTTCAATATTACAAATTTTCTAACAAATAATTATAAGAAATCGGTCAACTGACAGAAAAATGGAATATGAAGTAGGCAATTTTGACGATGAATCGTCTCACAGACGATAGTGAGATGGAAAATGATTCTTAATAAGATGGGTTTGTTGGTGACAATGACAGGAGGCTGCTAATAATGTTTTTCATGGAAGGTGGATTCAATGTTATGGCGGCTTGTTATGCCTATGCAGTATGTTTATGCTCACAGGTCGGTTTCCAATCTCATACTAAAACGAAAACAAGAGCTAACTAAGCTGTGATGTCTCCGGCCGGTTCCGTAGGTCTAGAAACTATTCATCTATGAAACAGGGAGATATCGTGTTGAAAAGGGAAGAAATGGTGCAATCAAGTGAGAAGTTTTCTTAAATTAATAAATACAGTATGATTTGGAGCGGCTCAGACGTTTCAAGGTTCACCACTGACAATAATCTTGTCCTGTATAGATAACATTCCAACGATACCATTCATTCAATACAGCACATTTTAGAACGGCACAATTTATATTAAAACTGTAGGTCTTATCAGAAATCGTTACACATACGTTTCTGCGCCTTGTTTCAAAGAACTTGTATACCAAATTTCATCCAAATCGGACAATAACTGCGACTGTAACTGCGGTACAAACAAACAAACAGACAAAAGCCGATCCAGTCGAAACTAAGATCTCGGTCAACAAGGTTGAACCGTTAATATTACATCAGATAATATACTGGTATCAGCTATCCTCTATAGAAGGCGATAGCTACTAAGATACTTCCAGTTTATTTTAGTAACAGAAATATTTCCTCCAAAATCCACTGTCGTTCTAGTGGAAAAATAATACATGCCATCACATCTATATAATAAAAGAGAGTAGGGTTGTGTTTGTTCGCATCAAAACATGTCAACTTGTGGATTGCATACCGGAAAAACGGGAATGATTAAGATCTCCAAATTTTTAACATAGATTCTAAAAATATCAATGTCGTGCACCTGGAAGCCCAAATTTCAATTTTCCTTCTAGATTTTTCAGAATTAATGTTCAAATTCAACTATGCTACCGTACATGAAGTTCCATAGCCCAGAGTGTGTTTTTTTTTATGAGGAGGTTATAATGCTGTTACAAGACTTACATTTTCGAACAGCAGTGTAGTGCAATGGTTAACGCTAGATTACGGAGTGATGGTTCCTGACTTCGAATCCCCGATGCTTCCCAATTTTTTGTTCTTAATTTTTTCCCTCGAAACGTATTATCAATTATTTTTTGAAGGAATTTGTTCTCATTACAATTGAACTTGGATTTTATGAAATAATTATTTTTAATGTAAAATTTTGCCACCAGTACAAATGAAATGGACATAGTCTTCATGCTGTAGGCCTATCATTGGCCTTCGTTTGTAGCATTCGTGATGTAGGAAAATTATATTTGACACATCATCACGTCTGAACTACTGACTGATTGATTTGAAATTTTGCATAAAGATTCTTCATTAACCGAGCATGTTATAGGCCTATTTTCAAATTTCATTTTTTATTACGTCAAGTTTTCATTTTGCAGTTTCAAAATAGACCCTTGCGAAGCACGGGTTACCTACGTCTGTAGCTTTCTGCTCATAAGCAGGTCCTTCTATATGGCAGCACCCTCCACTATATTCTATTCTCTGCCATCGCTTTGTTGTATAGTAGCTCATCCCCTCCTTATGTCGTCCAACATTTTGTATCTTCTTCTTCCTCTTCCTCTTCTTCCCTGAATGGTCCCCCATGGCATCCACCAACAAGCATTGCCCGTCTCATCCAATGTCCCAGCCATCTCCTCTTTCTTCCCTTTATCACATCCAGCAGACTCCTTCTTTCCCCAACCCTCCTCAACACCACCTCGTTGTAACTTTATCCCTCCAACTGATCCCCTCCATCCTTCTCCATATCCACATTTCCAATGCCTCAAGCCTCCTCTTATTCTCCTTTCTCAGCGTCCAAGTTTCTGCACCATACAGTGCCACAATCCAAACATAGCACTTATTAGCCTTCCTAGTGTCTTGTCCAGTTGGCCAAGAATTCTCTTTTTCTTATTGAATGCTGTTTTCCATAGCAATTCTTACTTTGATTTCTTTGTTGCATTTCATATCCTCTTCCATTAGGCTTCCTAAATACTTCAAAGATGATACCTGTTCCAACTGTTCCACCCTCAGTACAGCATTATGATATTTGCTGGAAGACGAAATAGTGGAAGAATATAATAAGTAGGGCTACTTCTAATCTTGATTATACTTTTTCCAACTCACACTACCTCATCTACTTGTGCATGGTTAATGAGATATTATATTTAAATTTTCTGAAATTCGGAATTCCAACCCAAGACTGTATTTTTTAATGATAGTTGATAAATTTCCATAATTGAGATTGAATAATTTGTTGATTATATTTCTACATTGTCAAAAACCTATCTGGCAACGTTGCGGGACTACAAAAGGATAGCGCTATCTGCTTTGTCGAATGATAGACAAGGATAGCAACACCAATGTAAATCAAGTCCTGCCATTTATATATTGGACCTCTCTATAAATAATTTTCATTTTTGTATGGATAACAAAGCATATTTTTCCCAGTTTTAACACTTTAACCGAAACACCTGTCTGTGAAACCATGGGCCAAATTTATTTTTTCTATAGTGGCAGAATTTTGAATCAAAAATTGCTGCCCGCTCTAATACCTTCTCCCCCACTATTCCTCAACATTCTCCAACAATGCTCGTCAGTCCCCAACTCAAGGTTATCGAGTAAACATCAATCTATTCAATTTTTTTTTTCAATTTCAATTTATTTATTAAAAACACACATAACAAGATAAAACAAAATTACAACGAATTTGAAATGAATAAAACACAATAAAATGTTACAAATATGAAAAACCATGGGCTTTGAGGTTGGGTGTGTTGGAGAAGAGAAAAAAAAAGAGAGGAAGATACCTAGCCAACTATGGTTTCCCATGTAATAGGCAGGCAAAGAAGAGAAGAGAAGTAATGAGGGAAAAAGGTAAGGGAGAAATGGGGGGAAGGAAGAAAACAGAGGAATAGGTACTCAAAATAAAGGTAAGCGAGAACACTGAAAAATGAAAAAACAATGCTGGAGCAGAAATCTCGAGTCATATATCTAAATGGAAGAAGAAATTACTGTATGCCAGTTTTTATATCCAGTTTAATTTTTCCGCTGATCTTATTGTCCATGAGAAAGTGATTTGGAATGAGGTTTATTATTTTAGTACCTATGTAATTAACTGCCTCCTTATACATTCAATATTTATTAGTGTTATAGGTTACATATTTGTTAGCAGTGGCCCTTAGATTATAATAATAACACTTTACCGAACCCCGGTCCCACAGACCGCTATGGAATTTTGGAACTCACAGATGGCAGCCTATTTGTCTTATACCTTCCCCCACCCTTCTACCTTCTCACTAGAAAACCCTCCTTCTGTTGACATGCGTTTTGTCTAGCTCTAGGTTGACGGTGATTAGTTATTGTGCTAGAGTTGAAAACGTGGCGGTCTCTCTGACCGATGGTTTCTAGTAGTGTAGTGTGACACGCGGTCTATCTGACCGAGGGTTTCTGTTTGAGTTTGAATCGATAATTTTCAATTATTTTTCATCCATATTGTATTCTGTCAGTGGTTTCAAAGTATCATTGAGGTGCATCTGTATCCACAAACAATTTTTACCATGGATGAGGACAATAATAGTGGAATAAAAAACATTTCGAAAGCGTTTAGACCCTTGTGATCCAGATTTTGGAGATATAATTAGAGGACTTGCTTCATAATGATGTTCGTGATGGTGGACAGTGAGTAGTGAAAGTGAAATAGATGATTCGGATGAAGATCCTGACTTCATATTACCACAGCATGGGATCAGGAGATGAATGAAGAAGAAGAAGAGAGTACAGAAGAAGAAGATGATGAAGAACCTTGTTGCAACAGAGTGCAGTTGAAGCAGAAGAGCATGCAGTTGATGACATCAACCAACAGAAGACACCTATTTTATTGAACGAACAAAGAAAACACTTGTAGTGCCAAATGCATGGACCAATAAGCAACCACCCCGAAATGTGAGGACACCAGCCAGAAATATTATAAGGTGATTGCCTGGGCTACATGGACGAGCTAGATTACTGGGAAACAACCAACCAAGAAAGATTTGTGGCAGCTCCTGATTGATGCTACTATCATGAACACAATCCAGTGAATACAAAAAATAAGAAACTGAAGAAACAAGAAGAGGTTTGTCTGTAAATACGAAAATAACACTATAGAGACATGGATATTGAAGAGCTCAATGCCCTGTCTGCTTGATTGACTGTAGTAAAAAAGTTTGCTTGAAATGTGCAAAAGAGCTGTTTCTGAACTTAGTGTGAAAGATCATGAAAAACATTTTCTGAGGTAGTTATAAGTTTTTATGCTGCAATTAAACTATAATATTTACTTAATTGTGTTAATTATTTCTAGAAAAATCATTGTCCATAGAGAACAGAGTATCTAGCTACCAAAGTCGGAGTAAATATTAGCTATATGATATAGCGGTCTGTCAGACCGGGGTTTTCTGTTAGTGCTATCTGACGCGAGGGTTTCGGTAAGAGTGTTAGTGTAGAGATTATTTTGAGAGGAAAATCGGATCTATATTTTATTAAGTACTCAATTACGGTTTTTATGTATAATTGACGTATAGCATGACCTCAAATCACTAAAAACCATATCCGTTGGATAGAGCCGGGGTTCGCTTAATATAGTTTTAATTATCAGTTTTGTGCTACAAATAATTCAGCAATATGACAGTTGAAACAGCCTCCCCAACACCTATGCCATACTGCAGAATTGACTGACTAGAGCATGATACATCATTTTCAGGTGTTCTTATTAAGAATTCTGTTAACATGGTAAAATTTAAAAGATAAATATCTAATTTTCCTACATATATTTTAATGAACATCCCATTTAAGGTTTTCATCAATTATGATTCCCAAGTACTTAGTATTATTGACTTTTTTAATGGTGGACAATCACAATTACCCAAGTTCAAATTGCACTGAGAATGGAGTCTCAAATCTTGATTCTCGTTGGGCTGTCCTACTCTATTTGCAGAATTTATGTAATTCGTTTTTTCAATATTTAAACTCAAGGTATTCCTATCTAACCACTTCTTGATTAAAAGCATATTATTTTCAGCTATGGTATGAACTTCATTCATGAATTACCGTGAAAAATAGCTGCAGTATCATCTGCAAAGGATATCACAGCTGAGTTTAGAAGTCTTAAATTTAAAAAGTCATTTACATAGAGTATGAAAAGGATGGGAGAAAGTACAGTACCTTGAGGAAGACCATAAGAAGTTAAGTTAGTTACACTAGATTGATCTGTATGGTTAGGGACGGGTTCTATTACTCAGATAGCTTTTGAACAATTTAAGCGAGACTCCTCTGAAACCATAGGACTCCAGTTTATTGAACAAAGTATTATGAGGTATTGTATCAAAAGCTTTGCATATATCCAGGGAGACTGCAATATTTTTCTTATTGGAGTTTATTTTATCAGATAAAGTATTGACGAATTTTATTAGAGCGTCAGATGTACTTTTACCATTTTGGAAACCGAATTGGTTCTTGTTGATTATTTTGTTAAGATTCAAGAAAGAAACACTCTTGACTTTATTAGTTCTCCATTATTTTAGCAAGGTTGCTGATAAGACTAATCGGTCTATAATTACAGGGATTAGTCGGGTCACCTTTTTGAATAGAGGTTTTATTTTGGCTGATTTGAGGTGCTCAGGAAATATCCCTCCTCAAAGCATCTATTAAAATGAAGAGAGAGGTTGAGATATAAAATTGGCTATTTTCTTCAGCGTAATATTACCTAGACTATTATACCAGGACTGCAGTTGTTCTTTAGATTTTTAATAGTTGCCTCAACCTCAACTGGGCACGTTGGTCTCATAAAAAACGTGTTATCGATCTGTATTTCAGGAAATCGATCACCAGTATTATCAGGGATATTGATAGTTTGAGCTTGTAATTTACCCACATTTGTGAAATAATTGTTGAGGGATTGAGCATCAAGTTCAGTACTCTGTCGTTGATACTGTCCTCACCTATAACTTCGTTTATGCACTTCCACAACTTCATGCTGTTTTGTATTACAATTTTTCAATTTTCCCTTTATAGTAGACTTCCTTTGCATGATTTATGATCTTATTCAAACCATTACGATAAACTTTATATTCATTCTTCAATATATTGTTATTAGGATCTCTTCTGAGTCTAGAATGCATTTTGTCCCGCGTGATTATTGATCTTATGATGCTTCAGATATCAGAAGCCTCCCAGGGCTTCAGGGGACGAAGTCTGTTAGGTATCTCTTTTACTTTCTGCATTGGTTGATGAGACTGGTCAAACGATCGACAAATTTATCCATAATAGTGTCAATGCTTCCATTCACGGTATAGATTTCTTCCCAATCTTCATCCTTATGCGTTCCAATAGTGCATGATAGTTGTTCTAGTTAATGTGTTTATCAATACTTTTCTATTATTCTTATTGATAGGAACCTTCACCAAGTTCAGTACAACCGCGTAGTGGTCAGTTATGGTTGTCCTAATATAGCTCCTTTAATGGACATAGAATGGTTGCCTGAATTTTTATAAAAAATGTGGTCAATGCAAGAATTTGTTGGGTTGTTACTCGGTATCACCAGTTTATGTAACTTATAGCCATTACTATTGAAAATATGCAGATAATCTTGAACAGGAACACTAGTTGAATGTGTATTCATATTCATGTCTCCCGCCACACATACATTTATTCCATTAGGAATATTACTGATTCCATTACTCAGACTATAAGAAAATTATCAATATTTTGATTACTTGGTGATCTATAAACCCCAATCACTTCACAATAAATCATCAATTCTTAGGTCAGCACTAACTACATTAGCATCAGTATATCGAGTGAAACTTCATTGAATCTCTTCACAATCTTTTATGTACATGCATAATCCATCACATTTATTTAGTGAACTTATTTATTGCCGTATATCCAGGAATGTTGAAAATGAACGGCATATCTGCAGTCACCAGGTCTCCGTTAATATTATGTGAATATCAGTTTTCAATTCATTGAGGCAGCAAATGAACTGATCGAAATTAGCATTCAAACTACGTATATTCATAAACATAATATTGAAACACTCAGCATCTTTATTTCTGTCCTCGAGAAAATGATAGTTCAAATAATCGTCGATTACATCTGTTTCATTTTCTGTTTCTAAAATATTCAGAACTTCTTCAGTGTCACAACTTATATCATCACTTCTCTTTTCCTTGTTCCATTTAACAAGCCCCTCACTATCTATGAATTTAAGTTTCTTAATTAGTTTGTCCACAGCATCATCTACTAGACTGGTTGTTAATACCTGAAAGTTTCAGTGTGTCTAGACAAAGCGACAATCGCATGGATGCTGTTATAGATTTCATTCTCCTTGTACTTAATTCTGATTAGAATAACATTTTTATGAGTTAGCCCTTGTGCTTCATGGATTGTGTGAAGTGCAACATCTCTCTCCACTTATAGTATCACCCACCATAAGTTTTTCCTCTTGGGTGAATGTCAATATCAAAGTGTCGGGTTGTATCAGATGGTATTCCCCATTTCTGTAAGTAGGCAGAATTGAGATAGCTCTTTCATTAATCGTCGTAATATTTTCATAGACAGTGGAAAGGACAAACAAACATCGATAGGACATCTACGAGTTACCGTTTGCTTTGTAAAAGGTTCGCAGAATTCTGAAATTTTATGCCATCTTGTGGCATAATTACTTCTCTCAATATAGGGTATTTGGTTTGCGTCACCAACAACCATCATTTCTGAGCCTTACTCAAGTTAGCAATAAACTCGATGTAACCCGCATGCATAAGTAGAGCTTCATCAATAAAAACTCTATCGTATGTTTTATTCTGATTATGATTTATTATATATGACCACTGTCCTGTAATCAAGCTAAGACGATTACAATGTTTTCGACCATACCTTTCAACGACAGTTTCACGGATTGCTTTAATACCTGCCCGTGTTTGAGTGAGTATAGATCCTTGCCAGCTCATGATGTGAGACTATAAGTAAGATTACCACAGCCGGGAACACCGTCATACCACTTTATTTAGGAAGTTTACACTCATGAAGAGTTATTCTATTTATAGTTTTTATTAATTCGCTATTCAGCATAAGTGTAGTATTACGTGTGACTAAACATATCGTTCTTTAGTAGAGATTTTAAAGTATCCTCTTGAAATTCTACGTAACTTCCACCCTGCTCCAAGCAATATCCCATTCGGTATTTAGAGTTTGTTTTGAATAGGAATCTTTTCAAATTATTATGATAGATGTTCATATTGTTATTCAGGACGCTTATTAGTTCATCACCTGATATTGACATGTTTCTATGCGTGATCCTAAGAAGAATATTTTTATATATTTTAGCATTTTCGTTATCAGTGTTTTGAAGTAGGGTCCGTAATTCAATCATAGAGTTTATGAATGCTTCACGTTTATATTACCTTCAAAGAATCCTACAGGGTACTCAACTCCCGGACTATCAGATAGCTTAGGTATATTAAGAAAAATTAATTTCACAATAACCTCGATAATAAAAATAAACTTCAAATCTCTAGCTCCTATGACAGTACTCAAGAGTTCAGTGGCAGGAATATCAAAATAAGTTCACCAAGATTGTTAAAAGAATCAATTCCTATAATCAAAGGGTAATTGAATTTACTCCAATCATTTATTCTATTCAAAAGATCAATAAGTACCCCCATTTTCACCATCATTTAATATGAAATAGGAATGTTTTATCAGAAAACAAAACTCTTATACAATTAGAATATTGGAAACATACCGGTCTCAGCTACCGGATCTTTCGGATAACGTTTATTTTTTACCGGTCTAGAATACCGGATGTTTCAGATACAGATATTTTGAGCATTCAATTTTCTCTCTAATGTGTTTTCTCTTCATTATTCCAGTATTTAAATGACATGTTTATTTGAAAAACTAATTTTTGTAATTTAGAAAACGTGGTTTAGGAAATTGATGACAATGGATGAGTTATCAACCTACAAGCCCAGCCTTGGAACTTGTTTCAATTAATGCTTCACAATGAAGTGTCAAAATAAAAATTCACTTCATGAAATAGATGATTCCGACCACTAAGTTATTATGAACTTTTCTTGCTAATAAAATAACTGGTGGCTGAAAACGTTTGCTCAAACAAGTTTCTTGATAACATGAAAAACATTATTTTTTTAATGATTACCTTTCAGTTTTGCTATAAAGCCTATATTGATAAAATCTTTCTCCATGATTATTGTTCTGAGTAGTAACTGATAGTATATATCACTCGGATTTTTTTATTGTGTGTTTTCTTACATCCAACATTATACATTTATTACATATCAATGTTTCCAATTTTTTTTCTATTCTTCCATCAATTAATTTGCATCTGAAATATACATTATACTTTACTATAATTGGAATTTACCAATGAAAAATATTTAAATTCAAATTCAGTAGAAAATATAACACTTTGAGCAAGACCCGTTCTGTGAGACTGGATGTTTTGGTTTAGGTCAGTTCTGACCATGTTTCGGTTAGAGTGTTTAAATGGTTACAGTTTTGATTAGTGAATGAAAATACAACAGATTTGTCTACGTAACGTCTACGTTAACGTGAGTGCAGCCTTGGTATCATCGATTGCACCTACGTCAATTAAATTTAACGTTGGTTAACCGCTTAGTAATGACGTTTTCCACTCTTATCATTGGCTTTTGCGTTAGGCCAGGCGCACACCAGTTAGTCAAGACAAGACAAGACAAGACAGGATCAGACACGTTTAGTCACAATACTTCACATAGTTGCTTATGAAGACATGTCTATAATTGCAATGACTAATCAGTGTGAGTTGCGTCATGAGCAACAATGTGAAGTATTGTGACTAAACGTATCTGATCCTGTCTTGTCTTGTCTTGTCTTGACTAACTCTCCATTAAATCACGGTTGAATTGAATAGACGAATCAACGTCACAACCTAGAATAAGCGAGTGTTTTATCGTAGAGATATCTTTTCTCTGTTATGATAGCTGAATCTTTGTATCTCAAATGCTAAGATAAGCTATCTTCTCTCTATGGTTTTATTCCCATCAGCTACGAGGGTCATTCGATAAGTAACGAGACAAATTACTTATTTTCAAAACGGCTAAATTGATCCATATGAAACTTCCAGTTGGCAACCTTGCGATGATCCTCGTATATTGTACTTCTCAATCTGTCAAGTGATTCAACCCTCCAGTTTATCACTCAATAATTATGATGTAGCAACTGGATCTAGTTTCTCAAAAAATGCTTCAAATTGATAAGTGATTGTAACTTTGCAACGTTTCTAAAAAATCCATGAAGCCTTGCAATCAATTCCCCGGCCCAAACCTGCTCATCACCAAAAGTTTTCGACCAGGTCACTCCCGTGTTTACGGAAGGGCATGTTAAATTGTCGGTCCCGGCTGCAGTATAACAGTCGTAACATTGTACAGTATACAGTATAAAATTGACGGATTAGATGATAGCGAGGTGGAACTTCCGTCAGGGGCTCCCCACCAATAAAAGCCATACTAATATTATTACTATCAATTGATGATTATCATTTTTACTTTCCTTGCCCTATTACTATAGGTAATGCTTTCCAAAAAAAATTAAGGTACCCTGATTTCAAGTTTTCTATACGTTTCAAGTCCCCCTGAGTCCAAAAACATGATTTTGGGTGTTGGTCTGTGTGTGTGTGTGTGTGTGTGTGTGTGTTGTGTGTGTTGTGTGTGTGTGTGTGTGTGTGTATGTGTGTGTGTGTGTAATGTGTGTATGTGTGTATGTCGGGCACACGATAACTCCATTCCTAATCAACCGATTGACTTGAAATTTTAAACTAAGGTCCTTATACCATGAGGTTCCGACATAAGAATTCAATAAAATTCAATCAAGATGGCAGAAAAAATGGCGGATAATACTAAAAAACCATGGTTTTTCACCGTTTTTTCCTCGAAAACGGCTCTAACGATTTTCTTCAAATTCATACCATGGATAGCTATTTATATTAGCCCTATCAACTGGCATGAGTCTCATTTCTGGGAAAATTTCAGGAGCTCTGTATATTCTTGAGAAAAATGGGGATAATGACGAAAAAACCATGTTTTTCACGGTTTTCTCGAAAACGGCTCTAACGATTTTCTTCAAATTTATACCATGGATAGCTATTCATAAGCCCTATCAACTGGCATGATTCTCATTTCTGGGGAAATTTCAGGAGCTCTGTAATATTCTTGAAAAAATGGCGGATAATGACGAAAAAATGTCAGTGTTTTTCACGGTTTTCTCGAAAACGGCTCTAACGATTTTCTTCAAATTCAGGTAGGTAGGTAGGTAGGTAGAGCAGTTTATAAAAAGTACACAGTCATAGTCAAGATATTTCATCTGTAGAACAGCTGTTTTGACGACTTTAAAAAAAATCATCTAATTTCACAATTTACACGAAGAAAAAGTACTCTGAAAACAATAATTATATGTACACATATACAGTAGTCTGATCGTAGTTGCAAATAATATGTTGCCGCCAATAATTGTCATGATGTTATTCCCCTAAATTATTCTCGTTTGAGAATGAGGCTTACAGTTCAATGAGCAAGGAAAGTTGTGTTAGTGTACTACACCAGATTTTAATGATTTGTGTTCTGTGATCCTTGAATAAATAAATGGGTAAAAGAAAGGAGACGGGGCCGCCGAAAGCAATGGATGAACAGGTAGAAGTTCTAGTGACCCTTCAGTGGTCGCCTATTGTTAATGAGCTTCGACATTTTCGTGGTCTATTGTTAAAGATTCCACTCTGAGGAATAAATTGGTGGCCCAGTCTGATTACTTAAAGGCATTATTTCAGCTGTAAACCAGTGGTAGCCTGCATTGATTGGATAAACACACACATTACTATCGATTATAAGTACAAATTTAGTCAAACTAGGAACGTATTATTTTTTTTTCAATTTTTCATAAACATTTTTTAAGAAGACTTGTGCCACGAACACACGCTGTTCGCTTTCCATAAGCTGATGCTATAATTATCGTACTATATTTTATATTTTTATCTGTAAATTTGAAAAAGTTATGGCAGTTTGAAGTTTTCATAACTGAAATGGTAGTTTTGAGAATAACGCGTTTCAAAGTTTGATAACATTATTGCTTGTTTATTTTACATACTTAGGAGATAAATTATACATCAAAACAAACTTTAATGTGTCAACAATCAAAAAATTGATGAAAAAATTCCCCCTTCCTCTTCACTCTTTCCCCCCACCACAATTCCTCACCCCTCTTTTATCCTCTTCATACCTCTACTGGCACCATTTATCCTCTTTTCTTTTAAGGTCTACTTGATAATCATATTATACTCCTTCCCTTACTCCTACCATTTCAATTTACTCCTCACCCCCTCATCACTGCCCCCTCTCCCACCCCTCTCTTATCCTCATCATTCTATTATAGGCCATATTCATTCCTTTTTCACTCCTTCTCCTTAGTATACTTTGAAATTAGTATCCTTAATAACTATACTCCTTCCCTTTATGCCTATCCTCCCCATCTGCTCGCCCTCTTTATCACCCCCCCCCACCCCCCTCCCACCCCTCTCTATCCTTTTAATACCTCTATAGGCCCTACTTATCCCCTTTTCACTCCTTTTAACTTGAGTAGCTAATACTATAAATTATTATCCTTAATTATTCTCCTTCCTTTACACTACCCTCCCTATTTTCGCATCCCCCTCCATCACTCCCATAAGCTCGTTCATAACCCCCATGTCCCTAAAAACTATAAATAAAAAGATGAAAATACAAACAATAAAACTACAATTTAAATGTTTTCTCTCTTTTTCACATACCAGTGTCAAAAACTTTTCCATAAGCTCTTTAATAACCCCCATGTCCCTAAAAATCTAAAATAAAAAGATGGAAAATACAACAAAACACTACAATTTAATGTTCCCTCTATTCCAAATACCGGTATCAAAAACATCTCTAAGGTCTATCTTCAAGGTCTTTGATGTTTATCAACAACATAACCTCAAGTGAATTCAAACAGCTGTTTCTCTGCCAATCACTTTTCATCTGTGGAATAGCATGGCTGCCAACAGTGTCTTGTTGGATAAAATGTTTATTTTAACAGAAATAATAATCTGTATGAAGTATGGAACTGTACTAATTCTCTTCAATGCCAAAATAATTCATAGCAGGCTATTTTGTGCAGCACTTCCATATGCAGTAGTGTGTTTTAGGAAAGGGCCCTCTTGTCGCACAATGTTATTTCTCCATAACGACAAGAGGTCCCTTTTCTTAAACAGAACATAGCTCCACTATTCGATTATCATCGAATACGATCGATGTTTTTCAACAGTTGATGTTATGTTTAACCTGTACAGAATGAAGCAGACTACATTAATCGACTAAAAACCGAATATCGATATTTTTGACATTGATCACTTGATTTGCCTCTCCTGAAAAATTTTCTTCAGCGACTTTGGGTCCCTTTTCGCTTTCCGCATCACATATTGAGTTATTTGAAAATTATATTCATACAAATAAAATATATAATACCATATCATCAGCTGATGAATAGCGCACGTGGTGTTTAACTCGAATGTATGTAACTCAAGTTAGTCTGTATACAGCTTGTGAGCAATTGAATTTCATCAAAATGAACCATTAGAAATAATTGAATAACAAGTAGTTTGAAGTGATCTAGATTCAATAATAAAGTGAGAATACAAGTAACAGGTAAGGTGGAAAGTAAGGTGGATAAGTCCCTACCAGTTAAAACTGCATTTAAGAAAGCAGACGGGGCCACTCCGGCCACTAATAAGGGTAATGAAGCGGATTGAGAGGACAATAGAGTGAGATAGTCGAGAGTTCAGGATGAACCTTTTTGGATCAATAGCCCAGTGTACAGTAGCACGGCCTTGTCTCCATTCTTCAACCCAAACAGTCTATTGAAATGGTGTCGATTGTTTCGTGAATATAACCTGGATTATTTAATTATTTTCAGATCGCCTCCTGCTCCTCCTCTGCAGTTCCATGCCAACAATCAGGAGTAGTTGCGTTTAACGGAGAATTGATTTCAAGTCGAAAAAAGATAGAAACCGATTCTCAATTCTCAGCTACAATTTATTTATACCTGCACAATTTGCACAATTTTTCATTCTTTACAATTTGCACAATTGCACAATTTTCTTGATTTTTCAATGGGTTTTCACTATCAGCCTATTGGATTGTTTTTATTAATTTTAATGAGATTTGAGTGTTTTTGCTAGAGTAGAGAAGTGTGGTTTTTGGTAGTCTCAAAGATTGTAAAACATTAGAAATAAAGTTGTTCTGAGTTCTGACTTATCTCTTTTTCTTTTGACTTTGATACACGTGTATTGAGGAGGCATTAACTAGTCTTGAGTCATTATAATAAAGGAAAGGATGGGCTTATACACGTACGAGATAGGAAATTCACGAATGATGCATCATCACTTCTTAACTACTGACTATTGACTTGAAATTTTGCATATATAGATTTTTAATTTACCGAGGATGGTTTAGGCCTTATATATTATAGAGTCATCTATGTGGAATTCTGAAACTTTCAAATGAGGCTTACTCTCTCAATTTTCATCATGCCTGCAAATTAAAACGTAATTTATGAACTCGGCGTTTCAGACTAGTCGGCTGATTGGGCTGAATCCTCCGATTGGCAAATTGGTTGGCTTATCAGCTGATAATCCCCAATCGGAGAGCTTCCTGCCCTGCCGACTAGTCTGAGAATGCCTGAAGTAGCGCTTCATGTGGCTTGGTTCTAAATCTCAACTGTTTTGTGATAGACTATAAAAGAACAAGAAACAGTATACTCTATCTCACTTGACTTGGGAATTATCAATGCTAAAAACATTCATTTGAGAATTCACACTAAACGCGTGCACTTGCTGGTTAGTGTGAGCCCTACATCTACATGCAAGTCACAACGTGTTCCAATTACACTTTCCAAGTGCCGGTTGCACAAAAACCGGTTGAATTTTAATCGTGGTTCCACAAGAACCAATCAAGCCATCTTGGCCTTCTCTGATTGGTTCTCGTGAAATTAATTAATTAATAGTTGTTTACTAAGCACTTCCGAAAGCAGAAGTGGAATAGCTCTAGCAAATCTGAGGTAATCTGAATATCAGGAAATTATCCAAGTATTTTTATTTTTTATTCTGATTGTCTAAATAGCCTAAAAGATGATCTCAATTATGTGGGAGGTTGAGTTATACTATTTTTTATTCTTTCAATGACAATAGATGATATTATTATAAATGTTTTAATTATTGAATATGAACACAAATATGAAAGTTTTTGATCACTGTTTTTGATCACCTTTTTAGTTTCCATGTTAGCGCCTGGAAAGGGTACCTTTCCGGCCTAGGCCGGAAAGAAACCTGTTCTGACGTCAGACGAGAGTCGTCTGCAAACAATGTCCTTTCAGATCTACGTGGGGCTGGAAAACAGCTGCTTTCTGTGCAGTGTGGCGAAAATGAAAATAATACCCTTATGCGCCTCGAACCACTCCCTCCGTATGAACAAAGACATAGTGCATTCGTGTGACGTCAGAACAGGTAGGGCTCCTACATCAATGAAAACTCTAGCTGATATAGATCAGCTAAATCAACGAATTTTTATTGGTGAGTACCCTACCTGTGCTGACGTTACACGAATGCACTACGGCTTTGTTTACGGAGGTATAGTGCTCGAACACGATCATTTCATTTTACATCTTATATGTTTATTATTAATGAATAATAATAATATAGACTGACCTGGCTGGCTCAGGTCTGAGGTCAGAGTTTTCAGGTCGCAACTGATCAATTTCAGGCCTCTGACATGCCTAACGACTGCTTTTTAGTAGGATGGGTATCGAAAGGCAGAAAATCAATGTTTTAAACATCGATGTTTTTCACCTAAACATCCATAAGTGAATGATGATGTTGAAACATCGATGTTTTTAAACATCGATGTATCGATGACCCCTACCTACTTTTCAGGCAGCCGGTGACTGACGGCTATTTGACCGAGCGAAGTGAGGTCTTAAGATTCAAGTCGACGTTTGGCATTTTTCTTAATGTTTAATGTTTAAATGTTTGAATATTTGATGTTTGAATGTTTGAATGTATGAAGTTGAATGTTTGAATGTTTGAATGTTTGAATGTTTGAATGTTTGAATGTTTGAATTTGGAATGTTTGAATGTTTGAATGTTTAATGTTTGAATGTTTGATGTTTGAAGGTTGAATGTTTGAATGTTTGAATGTTTGATGTTTGAATGTTTGAATGTTTGAATGTTGAATGGTTGAATGTTTGAATGTTTGAATGTTTGAATGTTTGAATGTTTGAATGTTGAATTTTGAATGTTTGAATGTTTGAATGTTGAATGTTTGAATGTTTGAATGTTTGAATGTTTGAATGTTTAATGTTTGAATGTTTGAATGTTTGAATGTTTGAATGTTCGAATGTTTAAATGTTTATATGTTGCGCATTTACGGCGAAACGCGGTAAAGAGATTTTCATGAAATTTGACATGTATGTTCCTTTTTTAATTGCGCGTCGACGTATATACAAGGTTTTTGGAAATTTTGCATTTTAAGGATAATACAAAAGAAAAAGGAGCCTCCTTCATACGCCAATATTGGAGTAAAAATCAGACTATAGAATTATTCATCATAAACAGCTGACAAGTGATTACACAGATGTGTGGAGAAGCCAGTCTATTGCTGTATTCCATAAGGTCTATAGTTTCAATCAGGTACTTGTAGATGAGAATACTGCGTGAGGTCTATTGTTCACAGAACACTAGGTATGCATCCTCACTTAGCATAAGCATAGCATCAGCTGATGAAAATTGAAAAGCGAGTGTTCCTGGTGCATAACACTGTACGGAACTTTTGAAATGGCCCAAGAGGCTTATGCTCGAAGTGTTCCTATTCCAATTTCGTTAGACAAGAAAATATTCTCGCATTTTGGTTTCACAAGGTTGACTCGTTTTTGCAAATAAAAACATTTGTAAGATGAAACATGTTCTAAGAGTACGCTCTCATGCATTTTGTTTGTGTGTAACTGGATAACGCAGACAAAACTGCAACGACAGCGGAATTAATCTGACATTTCCACTGCTACAGAAAATACTGCTGTGAAGATTACAGGCTAAAAAAATGTAGGATATTATTCACTATTTTATGCTCATGCAATACAAAGGATATGACTATCAACATGACCTGAATATTCAATAAGATGGAATTCGCAGATACGTGTGTCAAACACAACACATAATTATCTATGCACATACAGAAACCACACTTCTCATGAGCCTGGTTTACATTCTAGTTTTCACTGACTTTACTGCTTTATGAAATTCTACTATACTGACATTCTACTCTACTTACTTGGTCGAGTTAATGTTTTCACTACAAATATCGGGGCACCGAGCTTCGCTCGCTTTTTATCTATTGATCTATATATATAAAAGCGAAATGGCACTCACTCACTGACTGACTGACTGACTGACTGACTGACTCACTCACTCACTCACTCACTCACTCGCAGAACTGAAAATCTACCGGACCAAAAACGTTCAAATTTGGTAGGTATGTTCAGTTGGCCCTTTAGAGGCGCACTAAGAAATCTTTTGGCAATATTTCAACTCTAAGGGTTGTTTTTAAGGGTTCAAAGTTCGTCTTTTAGCATGTATATTCTTCTTCTCCCAATCTCTTAATTATAATTGGAATTTCCATATCATATATGTTACTATAGAACTATAATCTAGATAGAGTACCTCTTCGGAACAGTTGTTAACTGGCAAATAAATTAATAATTTTGTCAGGTTGGCATTAAGTTGAGTTGACTTTGTTAGGTTGGCACCAAGTTGAAGATTTAAATGCATTTATCGCGGAAAAATTGATTGGCCACTGCTACTTCAATCCTGGGAATATATATATACTAGCCGTCAGGCTCCCTTCGCTCGCCATATCCGTTTAGCAAGACGTTTAGTCCTGGACCCCGACTGGATTCTCCTAACATATGATAAAAATGCTCAAATGAAAAATGCAGGCGAGCGAAGCGAGCCTGCAGTTCTCATTCCTGAACGATCCAGACAGTGGTCCAGGGGGCGGAGCCCCCTGGCTAGACGGATATGGCGAGCGAAGCGAGCCTGACGGCTAGTTTTTGATAAACCGAACACAATTCTTAAAAAATCTGGTGTGGCGCACTCACACAACTTTCCTTGCCGTTATGAAAATTTATCACCTGACGCTAGTGTTCCCGCGCATCTCAAGTCTACTATTCAAATATCCAAGCCAGCTGGTGACAGGACAATAAGGCTGGAGACACACGAAGTTTGCTATCTCTTCATAGTGAATGATTTAATAGAATCAACAATAATTTGCAATTGAATAATCACATTTTTCGAATTTAAAGCTTATTTTCAATTTTAGGTGAAAATATTACTGAACATTATTGTAGAGATTTTCATGCTCAATCTAATCCACTTGATTTTTTTGTTTCAATTGTATCTGAAGCCTGATAATTGGGAATCTATCTGCATTGCTGGGGCGCAGCTCCTGAGATTTTTACAGATATGGGAGTTATGGCGGTTGATAGAGCTTATCAATGACTATTTAAGGTATGAATTTGATCAAAATCGTTGGAGCCGTTTTTGAGAAAATCGCGAAAAACCATGTTTTTGACAACATTTTCACCATTTTATCCGCCATCTTGACTTGCATCAGTTCGAAATTGTTCGTGTCGAATCCTTATTTGTAAGGACCTTAAGTTCCAAATTTCAAGTTATTCCGTTAATTGGGAGATGAGATATCGTTACACAGACGCACATACACTCATACACACACACACACACACACACACACACCACACACACACACACACACACACACACCACACACACACCACACACACACACACACACACACCACACACACACACACACACACACCCACAACACACACACACACACACCACACACACACCACACACACACACACAACACACACACCACACACACACACCACACACACACACACACACACACCACACACCACACACAACACACACACACACACAAAACACACACCACACCCACACACACACACACACCCACACACCACACACACACACACACACACACACACACCACACACACACACACACACACACCACACACACACCACACACACACACACACACACACACATCATACAGACCAATACCCAAAACCCACTTTTCGGACTCAGGGGACCAAAGCAATACTTTCTCCTTACCTATGGTAATAGGGCAAGGAAAGTAAAAATGATTGGGGAAGTACTAACAGGGACAGCCCAAAACTGTTTCTTTCCAAAATTTTGATAGTACAGAAAGTAGGTTATGTCCCATACACTTGAATTCAGGTTCAATTTTCTGTTCAAACATTTGAAAACAAAATTATAATTTAGATTATATACAAACCAAATTGAATACCACTTACTAATCACTTGAAATTGTCAAATAATGATCTACTTTGAAATTATGATATACTCTAGTTTTAGGAGGATTATCATGTCATGTCAACAAATCATATTATGTTAATCAAATTGATTTAATTGTCTAGCTAGATAAAAAAGATGAGAGTTGAAAGAATGTTGGAGTAGGTACTTCGATTTCAATACAATAAACCATTTTTTCAAATAATCTATTGAATCATTTTGATAGGAATAATAATATTTTGAAAATAATTATATTTATATGATAATACTTAGGATAATTTTAATTCAATATTCGATCTAATCTTATTATCCGAGCGAAGTGAGGTCTAAGATTCAAGTCGACGGTTTTTGCATTTCTCTTTATGTTTACATGTTTATATGTTGCGCATTTACGGCGAAATGCAGCAATAGATTTTCATGAAATTTGACAGGTATGTTCCTTTATAAATTGCGCGTCGACGTATATACAAGGTTTTTTGGAAATCCTGAATTTCAAGGATAATATGAAAGAAAAAGGAGCCTCCTTCATACGCCAATATTAGAGTAAAAATCAGATTATAGAATTATTCATCACAAATCAGCTGTCGAGTGGATTATAAATTGCATGCCATGACGCATGCAATTCAATATCCCAATGAAACTTGGTGAAAAATGAGCTGCTGCGTGGACTAGTAATTGCATGCCTCATTTAATGAAATTTTTATGCAGTATCAAATGAACTATTGATTGCATGAAATAACTAAAATAACATAGTATTGTCTCTCGACCTTTCTCTGCTTTGAACTCGGGCTGTCCTGTTGCCAGTATGTCTTGAAGGAGATTAGCTTTTGATGTTAGCATTTTTGAATCACCTACCCCAACAGCCATTGGCCGTTTTCACACCGATATATCGCCGACACGACATCAGAAAGGATTTACTCTGATGGACAGTATAAGAGGAGGCTGTGGTTTTAAAACTGCGCGAGGTCTACCGTTCACAGAACTACTAGTATTATTATTTATTAAATTCTGCATGTTGGGATATCGATGTTATGATTGATTTCGAACAAGCTTACAAAAAAATGGCAATTGGGCTTCTGCGCATGCGCTGCGGCTAGACGAGAGTTAATAATTAAACATCGTGCAGAGCCCATTTTATATAATCAGCTGGCTTCATTATTACTTCTTTCACTTATCACTTTCTCTTTTTCATTTTTCTCCTTTTTCTTCTTTTTCCTCATCATCATCATTTCAAATCATCATTCAATGCTCAACAATATAACTCTCTACAGGTGTAGAAACTCAGTCGGCAGTAATTTTGAAATTTTCAAATGTGCCGCCAAGCGCCGTTACCATGGCAACCGGTAAACGACACGCGGCAGCCATTAACCGTCAGCCGGCTGACACGATATCACGTCGCCTGTCATAACTTGTCAAACTTTGACGGTCACCTCTGCCTTTGTTTTGAATCAGTCGTGTCGCGAATTTCAAGTGGAACTGACCTCTATGTCGTCGCGCTCGACAATTTTGCAGTTCTAACGAATATCTCCGGTATCTAGTGGCTCGTTAATGGATCAGGAATTTAATGTGAGTATTGTATTTTGATGTAAAGATTGTTTTTCAATCGTTACCCAAATTTATAACCATGAACTCCGAAAATCTAAACTAGTTTACTAACAAAAGATATATTGATAGGGTTACCAACTACAGCCACCAGCTATAGATTTGTATAGCTACAGATAGACATTGCGAGTTAGGTAACCAACTCAGAAACCATCTTGTATTCGTGTAGTTTCAAGGATATCAGATGTGTGGTAGTAGATGTTCGAGTGGTAACCTGAGCTTCAATGATAACCTGAAAATTATTGGATCATGGAGCTGACTCAATTATCTGTTGTCAAACTTTTAGACGGATTCCCACGGGTGTGGGAGATGTTCTCCAGACATCTGTGTAATGCATGCAATGAATAATCCACTTGTTAGCTGATTGATAATGAATAATTCTATGGTATGATTAATCCTATCTTCAGAGTCTATGATATGTATAGTGATATCGGAGTACCTTTTCTTTGTGTAAAAATCTGGTGTGGTACACTCACACAGCTTTCCTTGCTCATTGAACTGTAAGCCCCATTCTTAAAGGAGAATAATTCAGGGGAATAATATAATGACGATTGGCGGCAACATATTTGAAACAACGTGTATAATTATATAATTGTTTTCAGAGTACTTTTTCCTTTGTGTGAATTGTGAAATTCGATGATTTTTTTAAAAGTCGTTAAAACAGCTGTTCTACAGAAATGATGAAATATCTCGTCTATGTGTTCTTTTTATGAA
>NW_024090742.1:0-25456 GCF_014356525.2 Nilaparvata lugens
CGGGCATGCGTTCCGAGTTTTAGAGGTCTTGGGAAGGTATGTGCTAGATATATGTGGATAACTATATCTTTCTAAGGTCTAAGCCACACGGATTGTTTTTTTCAGACAGGTCGGTATGGCATAAAGCTCTCCAGTTGACTAGTATTTAATTAATTAGGTCCATAAAAGGGATCACTAAAGTGAAGCCCACTGGGATACGTCAAGAAAAGTAAAAGAAACAGCTGTCCTAAGGCAGAAATCAAATAAGAAAATAAGCACTCTCCACATTGCTCTCAAACATAAAGAACTCACGGAGTGAGTACAGAGGGTGATCCGCCAGCAGGCTCTTCAGAGCCCCTCGAAACCGCACAGCAGGCAGATCCCTAGCCAACAGAGGTAGCCTTTTATAGAGGGTGATAGCCAGATAGGCTGATTATCAGCTGATTCTCGAACGTTAACTTAATTAGCCAATTGTAGAGGTTCCTGATCTGCCGACTCGTCTAAAAACACCTGAAAAAACGCTTTGTTTGGCTTGGCCCTAAGGGCGGTTACAGAGCTCGACCGACCGTCAGTGCGTATGTACCATCCTGACCATACGCATCCATACATCAGTTTTTCAGTTTCAGAGCTCTCCTGACGAACGAACTGATGCGTTTTACGAAATGGACGCGTTTACAAATTATTTAAATGCAGATTTCGAATTTCAATAATATAACCTTGGCTATTATAAAACTTCTTATCAAGCTATCATAGTATATGCAGCTTATTATATGTAAAAACGGAGGCACAAAAAACGTAGATATCAAGTTCACCCCGATGGTCATCCAAAGAGAATTTTAAGGGAAATTCAGTGCCATATATATATATATATATAATATATATATATATATGGCACGAGTATATATATATATATACTCATTTCCTGGGGATGAAAATGATTTTTTTTAACTACTTCAAAATGTTCATCAAAAGTTTTAATAATAATAATAATGTTTTATTAACTCAAGAGCTTTTACAAACATAGAGTTTCGTCACACAGTAATTTATAGTCAATACAATATAATATAGTTCCATGTCAATAGTCATTCAATATAAAAATCTTATACAGCTTATCCGTTCATTGCTGAGTCAGTCCAGATCATAATAAATTAATTATAACAGAAAAACACAACATATCTAATAATGATCAAAAACTACCAAATAATAACATTTATATCACAGTCAAGTCAAACGGAGATAAACAAGAATCAATCACAGTCAGGTAGGTCAATGAGTTATCTGCAAAACTACAAGGCAACTTGAAACGTCAAAATTCATCTCGAGCTCCTGTATCACCATTGGAAAGACTTGCAGTCACTTTAAGCTAAAGACCAAATAAATGTACCGTAGATAATAATGATTTTTCTACTAAGAAAAATAGAAATAGATGAAGAAATGTATAGAAAAATTCTGATTCCAATATGATATATTTATCAATTGAATTCATTCATCATGTTATCCAATTCAATATCAGCTCATTGTATGGCAGAGGTGTCAGCACAGTGGTAATGGTGCGATCGGTCTACTGATCAGTACAGCTCTGAAAGCTTATATTTGCTTCAATAGCACTTCAGTCGACCGATGGAACGGATGCGCACGAGCTCGACCGATGGTCTTCGTACGCATTGTAAAACGCATGGCACTGACCGTGCGCATGCGTGCGGCTAGTTCTACTCTGTACGGATACATGGAATCTCTATGGAAAAGACAAGCGCGACTGACGTACGCACTGACGGTCGGTCGAGTTCTGTAACCGGCATAAGAAAGCTTCTTGTGCACACACATACACTTAGAAAGTTGTTCCTAATCATTAATGTATCTTTCATAAATGCAATACGCATTCAAATTTGTTTATAAAGATTCAAAGTTTGTTTTCATATTCTTGCTTTCACTGGTTAGGCATTACTGCCTGCTCCAAACCTCTGTGCCTCTAAAAATCAACCCATCACTTCCTAGGACATCCGTGATCTCTTCTTCAATAAAAGCCTGTTTGAGAATCCGGTCATCACTCATCCTTTTAACAAGCTCCAATCAATCATTCCTGGTCCTATTTATTCCATATCTTAAAGCAATTATGTCGAGCTGAGTCTGTATACACTAAATACACTTATTCTTCACAAAGACCGGCGGAGCCGAACAGGTTGTGACAAAAAATAATTACTAGTAGTTCTGTGAACAGTAGACCTCACCCAGTATTCTCATCCACAAGTACCTGATTGAAACTATAGACCTTATGGAAGGAGGCTCCATTTTCCTTTTATATTATCCTTGAAATGTAAAATTTCCAAAAACCTTGTATATACGTCGATGCGCAATTAAAAAAGGAACATACCTGTCAAATTTCATGAAAATCTATTACCGCGTTTCGCCGTAAATGCGCAACATATAAACATTTAAACTTTAATAGAAATGCCAAACCGTCGACATGAATCTTAGACCTCACTTCGCTCGGTCAATAAACTTTTCTTGAAGTAAGTCATTCATCTGTATTCCTGTAGCGATCTTCTCTGCTACATCATATGTTTTACATAGGAATCTCATCTCTAATGCTTCAGTAATTCAGTATATAGTCAGTTCATGACCGGCAGTCGCCAGACAGACTTCGTAATTGTTTAAAACCTGCAATGTCAAAGCATGCAACCTGCTCTCATCACTCTTGGAAAGTACCCATGTTTCGCTTCCATACTATAGTGTAGGTGCTGCTGGTTGGTTATCAAAGCAGTCTTTTTATTGATTTCAGGATTTCCAGTTGCTTGTAATATATCCCACAGTTTTTCTCTATCAAGTGAGTCTAAGGCTCAACTCACACTTACGCGACTCAGGTCGAGAAGAAACTCGACTCTAGTTGAGAGCATGTGTTTTCAAATGGTGACATCGCGGAGGACTAGAATCGACTGGTCCTGAGTGTCACCATTTGGAAACACATGCTCTCGACTAGAGTCGAGTCTCTTCTCGACCTGAGTCGTGTAAGTGTGAGTTGAGCCTAATAGTTTTTAAAAATCCACAAAGACCAGATGAGTTTCAAGGTCGAATTCTCTTCGCTTTTCAATAATTTTCTTTATGTTGAACACAATTATTTGGTCAGTGCATGTCGGCCTTTTCTGAAGCCGCATTGCTTTTCAAAAATAAGTAGCTTACTTCCATAATGGTCTGTATCCTTCCATTTATTATCCTGCTGTAAATCTTGTAATTTCGTTTGTTTCCTTCTGCCAAAATTTGTAAATTGAAAAAAAAAATCCACTTTTTTTAAAATTTGTAATACAAAATGTCACAGCAGACTACATTTTAGCTCCATTTGCCTCTTATTAGGCCTACCTCTATTTAATAATAATATATTAATAAGTAATATTATTATTCAATAAGTGATAAAATAGTTATCACTATCTAATTAAGTGACACATTACCTAGCTCGTACATTTGAACAGTTGCATAGAATTGGAACTGTTTTGGGCGTAAGCCTGAGGTACTTTTCTGTGAGTTGTGTAATACTAAATGTTCTAAAGTGTAATCTAAATTAGATAGATGGATAATCCCTATCTCAATTAGTTTGATCCATTATCAATTTGTTTCAGAAATTGAAGGACGACCTCATCACCAAAACTCTCCTGGTATATGTTGATGATCCTCACAAGGTCTTGAGTGATGTAAGTTCAAAATACAAATTGTTTTAAATCAATTGTGATGTATAATTTGTTTTCAGGTGTACATCCTACCAATATTCTGTGACTGTAGTTGAGAAGTTGATATTGTGGTAATTATTCATATTGAATGAAAAAGACTAAGAAATTGTCAAAAAGCCACAGATTTATTGATACTTAGAAAAACCGGTTTCGGTTATTACACCATTGTTGATCTCTGATAAACTAAAACTTAATACAAGAGCAGCAGAATTTATACTAGTAGGCGAGTACTGCTATTGGTCAAGGGCATGAACGTCTGCCATTGGCCCAACTAGGGAGGAGACTGTCTTGACCAATAGCAGTACTCGCCTACTAGTATAAATTCTGCTGCTCTTGTATTTAGTTTTAGTTTATCAGAGATTGACAATGGTGTAATAACCGAAACGGGTCGTTCTAAGTATCAATAAATCTGTGGTTTTTTGACAATTTCTTAAGTCTTTTTCATTCAATATTTTGTAAATTTAAAGTTTGTTTCATGTTTTTTAAAAAAGTTTTATTATCAATCTATCCAAATTCAAAACTGTTTTTTATTCTAATTTATATTTTCAGATTAAAAGTAAATTCGTATGGCTTTTGTTGGTGGTGAGTCCCTTGCGGGAAGGTCCCACCGCCTGAATATATAATTTAAGCCGTTTATATAATTTAATGAGTTTTTTCAGATTGATGATTTGGTGTAGGAATTGAAATGGACATAACCTATGCATAATATATGGACAATTTGAAACTAAATTAGGAAATTGAAGAAGTTTTTCTTTTCCGATCATTGCATTGTTTGTGCTAATCTAATAAATAAATATATATTTATATGTGTGTGATGAATGCTCACTTATATCATTGAATTAAAAAGTCTTGTGACTATTTTCTATGGGCTAGCAAAAGAAACGTTTATACTTGAAAAGACACGTACACTTGAAGCCCTGTGTCAGATAATAACACAAGAAATACAAGCGATACCCCCTACAATGTATGTAAGTTCAAAATACAATTGTTTTAAATCAATTCTGATGTATAATTTGTTTTCAGATGTACATCCTACCAATATTACTAACCACCTAATGACTTACTAAACACTAATTAATAATACGCAAAAAAAAAACAAACAAAACCTACTCTAGAACATGGTACGCCATAGTGGAGTAGGTCAATTTCCACACATAAAAACTAAACAAGTAAAGGACAGATTATAAGAATTTTTGTGTAACTAACTATTGTATGTAATTGTAATTTATCTAATATTTTGTGTAATTGATATTGTAGTTTTAGTTTTTTTGGGGAAATAAACATTTATTTATTTTGTGAATTTGAATAATATATTTCTACTTTTTTAAATAAGTGTATGTAATATACAGTTAGTATTGAATTATAGCATAGAGGAAAGATAGCATATATATGTCATACTATATTTTTTCTATGGTTGTAGTTAGTAATACAACACAACTCTAAAAATACGAAATAATAAGCATATTACATTACAAAAGTTACTTGTAATCCTTACTGTTTCTGAACTTGAATAAGTATGGAGTAGAAACTTACTCATAATTCAAATACAATTTCAATAAGCAGAGTTTTGGAATTAGTTGTTCATTTCCCTAAGCTAGGAAAATATACAATGTATATGAAATTCTAAAAGACTCAGTGCCGGTTGCACAAAATCCGGTTATAGTTTACTCGTGATTAATTCCACGAGAACCAATCAAAGAAGCCATCTCATCAAAAGGTCTTCTCTGATTGGTTCTCGTGAAATTAATCACGGTTAAAATTCAACCGGCTTTTTTTGTGCAATTGGGGCTCAATTTTGTTTGTTGATAGACTGTATCCGTCCGAACATCTTGATATATTTATGTACTTTCTAGTGAAATTAATCACAGTTAAAATTTAACCGGCTTTTGTGCAATTGGGCCTCAATTTTGTTGATAGACTGTATCCGAACATTTTGATTGTTTCTATATATATTTATCTACTTTCTAGGTCAATAAACCACTGCAGGATCGGGTTATGGCGAAAATGTTCACCCACAAATCTATGGCTGCTTCGATTTCGAAATTCAGAGAAAAATATCCAAACTGGCTGGAAGAAGTGACGGCTCTGTTGAAAACTATGAAAATGAAGAAACCGATGATGAAAAAGGAAAAGGAGGCTGAAAAGAATACAGCGGTTGGTGAAAAAAGTGAAAATAACAATGGAAAAGTTGTGAGAAGTAAGGACAGTGTTAATAAACTCGAGAAAAGTGTTAGAACTTCCGTTAGTTCCACCTCGGGTAGTTGGACAGTTTCAGGTAGTGTTCAAGTTATATCTAAATTAGAAAATGATGACGTCACCAAAAGTGAGAAAGTTTCTAAAAAAATGGGTGGAAAATCAACGAAAGTTACACCTAATAGAGGTGAGGTTACAAAAGATAGAATAAAAACTAGTGATAATGAAAAGTTTGGTGAAGAGAATGGAGAAGGGTTGCTGTTTCATTCGAGTGGGATGGATTTAGGGGGCCAAGAAAATTGGTTTGAAAAGGAGAGAAAAGTTAATAAAAGACAATGTGAAGAGGGAGAGAAGTTGATGAGTGGAGGGAAGAAAAAGAAGAAGAGGAAGATTGAAAAGGTGGAAGGAGAGGATAGTGAAGGAAATTTGGAGGATATCTTCAAAATTGAGGAGAAGGAGACTGGTAGAAGAATTGACAATGGTGAGGTTGATGGAGGTATCCTAGAGGATAGGTTTAAGAAGGGTAAGAAATTTGAAGATATAGATGTAAGTTTGAAGGGTAGGTTTGAGAAACCTGAGGTGGATGACAGAGAAAATGGATTAGATGAAGATCTGGAGGAGAGATTTTGGAAGGAGAAAGAAAACTGAGAAGAAAGTGATGGATAAAAAGAAAGAGGAAATTAAAGTTGTCGATCCTTTTTTCATGACCAACGACAACAGTGAATATTTGACGGTGGTTTCAAGTAAAGAGCAGGCTGACGCTCTTCAGAATCCCTCAAAAAACGTCAAACCATTACAAAAATGATGAAGAACTCTATTACGGTAGTAGCTTGACGGGGGGTTTCAAGCAGGTGAGTCATCATGAGCGGAGACAAGCGAGTTTTACCAATCTAGGTGGTCGGGGTTCGGGATGGTTTCGCGATAGGAAACAAAACGGGGGTTTCAGGGATTCCGGGAAAGGAGGGGGTAGAAACGAGGGTGGTTTTGGGAAGAATCGGGAAGGATTCGGGATGTCCTCCTCCTCCACCTCCTCCCTTCCGCGGCGAGAGAGAAGGAAACTGATGAACGAAGGTGGAAAAGAGACGAAGGCAGTGGGAGAGGAAAAACTGCACCCATCGTGGGAAGCAAAACGGAGACAGAGTTGTCCGGCGATTCCAACTTTTAGCGGGAAGAAAATTAAGTTTGATGATTGAGAAAATGTATTTTTATTGTAAATAAAATGTTATTTATGAATCAGCTTTGTTGTTCTATGTATAGTGAAGTCCATGGTATAATAGCAGTGGAGAAAGATAGAATAAAAGCGTTGTCGATTCTCTGCCTTGCCACTGCGTTCCATAGACCGATATACCGGTATATCTACTGTGATATCAACTGTTTATTCTTCATTATTCAAGTGAGGTCCACGTTATTCACTTGCTATCCTTGTCTATCATTCAACAAAGCAGATAGTGCTATCATTTTCTAGCTCCGCAACGTTGCCAGATCATTTTATAACAATGCCGAAAAACATAGTTAATTAACAAAATATGTGATCTTAATGAAAATTCATTATTTAATCATTGAAATATAAAGATTCTTGACTAATAAAATATAATAATTAACAGTTGATATTACATCAGATATACCGGTATCAGCTATACTCCATATGAGGCAGTCACAAGGCAGAAAATCAGCAACGCTTTTCTCCTATCTCTCTCCACTTTTTTATAACGTGGACCTCACTTGAACGATGAAGAATGAATAGTTGATATCACATCGCTTATAATAGAAGTGGAGAAAGATAGAAAAGCATTGCCGGTTCTCTGCCTTGCCAATGCCTTCCATAGAAGTTAGCCGGTATCGGTATATCTGATCCGGTATTAACTGTTTATTCTTCATTGTTCAAGTGATAACCACGTTACAATGGAAGTGGAGAGAGATAGGAGAAAATCGTTGCTGATTTTCTGACTTGTGACTGCCTTATATAGAAGATAGCTGATACAATCATTCATAGTTGAGAATGATATTGTATATATCAATGTATAATAAATGATACCGGTATATCTGATGTGATATCAACTGTTAATTTTTGTTTGAAATAATCAATTATATTTTATCCGTCAAGAATCTATCATTTTCAATGATTAAGTAATGAATTTTCTTTAAGATTACATATTTTGTTAATTAACTATTTCTATTTCGACATTGTTATAAAATGATCTGGAAACGTTTGCGTAGCTAGAAAAGGATAGCACTATCTGCTTTGTTGAATGATAAACAAGGATAGCAACACCAATGTTAATCAAATACTGCCATTATAACGTGGACCACACTATAGTTATACTCTTCTCCTAGCAGTCAAAAATAACGACTGCTCTCCGGTTCTATTCTATATGCAGCTTTAATATAATAAGATTTGTTCAACTATAATTTTTGTTTATTAGTTAGTTAACTCGAGTTATTGTTCTTTTAAATTGTTACGTTACTATTACTAAACGAAAATCCCTATAAAATGCTGTAAATCACCCCGAAGACTTCTGCTACTAATTTAATTGGGATTTTCGTTTAATAATAATTATTCATTAATTAGCATTTGAACAAATGCAACTTTAAATTTATTTCCAACTGTTACGTTACTTTATACTACGATAAGCATTATTTAATGGGTAATGGAAAGTGCTTTGGTGAATTGATGAGATGTTCAAACGTCCATTCCATCGGCGGGACTCGAACCCACGATGGTGCTAGCAGACCAACCCAGCCGGCGAACTATTATTTTGTTCAACATCAAACAAGAAGAGTATAAATATAATTCAAATTCTACCTAAACAATGGAAATATTCAACTGCAAGCCCTAACCAATTTAATTGAAGAGTTGGTTTGCTCAATTAAAAATAAATCTAATTTAGCTGTCTGTCATAATTGACAGTGATAAGAGTAGTTCTCCTTGAATAGGCTACCGCCTCTACTTCTCTCACTTTTATTATTTTCATCTCCTTCCTAGAAGAAGCCTTGTTTTATCAAAATTTACTCAATCTCATAGTCGCACTTGATCCGGAGTATCTTCACTTCAAACTCATCGGAGTGCTGGTGAAAATAAATTTTGGCTGAAAAGGTAATTCAATTCACTGTATTTACTTTTCATATTTTTGTATTTACTTTTCATATTTTGTATTTACTTTTCATATTTTGTATTTACTTTTCATATTTTTGTATTTATTTAAAGACTATGCTTGATTATGCTTGTCAATAATCATGACAATCTTTGAACCATTCTTGTTAGCAACTATAGTGAGGTTCACGTTATAATGGCAGTAGAGAAAGATAGGAGAACAACGTTGCCGAACCTCTGTCTTATCAATACCTTGCGACGGTAGCTGATACAGGTTTATTGATGTAATATGAACTGTTCCTTCTCGTTTAAAATAATCAATTTTATATTTTATTGAGCAAGAAAGATTTTTTCAACAATTTCGTAATGATAAGAAAACAAAGATATTGTCAAATTCACTAAAAACTTTAAAACAGAACCATGGTTTCACGTATCACGTAGTTGGTTTCAGCTGATGATGCGTTGGTTAACTACGTGAAACCATGGTTCTGTTTTAAAGTTTTTTATGAAATTTTAGTGAAATTTGACAATATCTTTGTTTTCTTATTATGGAGAGATTTCACATCACCATCAATTCTACTAATTTTATTAAATTTCGTAATGAATTTTCATAATTAAGATGAAATATTTTGTTAGTTAATTATGAATTCTACTTTGTTAAAAGACGATCTAGCAACAGAGCAAAGCGAGAAAGAGATAGCGCTTTGTTGAATGATAGACAAGGATAGCAATACTATTGCTAATCAAACACTACCATTATAATGCGGACCTCATTATAATAAATTATACATGATAGAATACAACAGTAAGCTAATTTATGATTGAATAGAACCTGTCAAAAATAGAGTTTGAAGTATAATAATTGTTACAAACTCCAGTTATCTTGTTACGATAATAGAAATTTATTGCCAGGTAACTTACATCGTGCATTCAACTTATTATCAATTCCCAATTTTATGATGAGTCAATTAAGACTTTTGAAAGGTTTTCTCGTACAGAAATATTCATTGTTCAAATATACCATCTTATTTATCTCTTTTCTGTATAGGGCTACTTGTAATAAAATAGAAAGAAAAATAAAAATCTCAGTACCCTTTTTGAATTATTTAATTACAACATGTTTCGGACATTGATGCCATTTTTAAGTGATATCTGGGAATATATTTCCATTAAAACTTGAAAATGGCATCAATGTCCGAAACATGTTGTGGTTAAATAATTCAAAAAGGGTACCGTACTGAGATTTTTATTTTTCTTTCTATTTTAATTGTTCAAAATATACAGCTTAATAATTTATTCACGATAGTGGTATTGCATACTTTGAATCAAGTTTTTCATTTCTGTTTTTTACTTTTTTGAGAGTAGAAATATCAGATTTATAAAGTTGAATAGGTAGTGAATTCTCTACCACATCACAAAGTACGGTAAATTATTTTGTAGAAAACCTTGGCAAGTAAGTTAATATACTGTAGCATACAATTATTAGGTACTTAATTCCATTCATTTGCCATCATGGATGCAATTTAATTGAAGAGTAAACTTTATTGTCATCGTACTGAAAAATTCACGGCAATTCTCAAAGCTATTATAGGTATCAAGTTTACATAGTATAGGTACCGGTATAGGAAAGTCATTTACGAAAAAACTCCACCGTGATGTGATAAATAATATTAAGTACTACACATCTAAAGACTTGTTTATTCATCTCATAAATTTCTATGGTTGACAAAGTAGTTTATGATAAGAGTGAGTAGAGACTAATTTTAATTTTGTCCAGTATTATGATAAGAGCATTTTATTATTGTTCCGTCGTGAGCTGTGAATGATTATTTATCTAGTAGAAACTTTCAACAGTTGTCTAGAAACTTATCTGTATTTACAAAATCTTTTGAGAATTGTTATCGGAATTTGACACTTTCTAGAGAGCTCCATTTTCTGCACAATTCATTCTACCTACTGCAATATAACTTTTTTTATTAAAATTTTCAGGTGCAAATATTGTGGTGCCATTCAATTTATATCAATCAAGAATGAAGATGTGAACTTGTGATTTTTTCGTGCTTCTAGTTTGGACAAAAATAATCGTGAGTATAGGCTATATTACATTGCTCTGATAAGTGTTGTATTGAATAATGTTATGAAATAATTTTGGATGAACCACAACAATTTTTTCTATTATACAGCGTCTGTAAATTGTGTTTCAATACTTTTTTCATGAGTCAAAATTTAGTTGTGAAACATTTCATAATCCAGAACTTTTTACTGGAAGATTTATTGCAATACACGGCCGACATCTCATACATTTCAATTTATGGAATTATAGAATAAAATTAACCTCAATTTCTTATCATATCTATGGTGAGGTCCACGTTATAATGGCAGTATTTGATCAACATTGGTGTTGCTATCCTTGTCTATCATTTGACAAAACATATATCGCTATCCTTCTATAGCTTTGCAACGTTGCTAAATCCGTTTTACTATGTAGAAGTTTAATAAATTGGGGCAGAGAATCGGCAACGCTGTTCTCCTATCTTCATTCACTGCCACTATAACGTGGACCTCACTACAGTTTTATATCTGTAAATTATTATCTCATTCTTCAGATCTATATCATTGTGCTCTGTATTATTCATTGATCATAGAATTCGTGTTATTTATTGTGATTTGAGTCTTATAAGAATATTATAAATGTCATTAATATATTAGACATTAGTTAACCATTAAGTTAATTGGCTTCTTTACAAATAAATGAAGAGTTAGTTAGAATATTCCAAGAAAATTATTGAATTGAACGCATTTCTTCGAATACAGTAGGCCCAAAGCTAGTAGACTTTCTGTCTACTAACGTTGCAGTAGGCCTACCTCAATAACCATTGAAGATATGAACTTGAAACAGGTTGCAATGTAGGCTACTCCAAATCAAATTTGACACAAGATCATATCATATTATAACTTATTTATGCCATAAATATTTTTTCAGAACATGATTATATTGATATTACAACAAATTTCTGAAATATATTCCATAAAATATACTGAATTGAGCACATTTCTTTGGAATATCTTAATAACCATTGATTATATGAACTTGTTGTGTACCTCTCAATAGGTAACCATTGACAATATTAAGGCTCAACTCACATTACGCGACTCAGGTCGAGAAGAGACTCAACTCTAGTGGAGAGCATGTGTTTCCAAATGGTGACGTCGCGGAGACTAGAATCGATGGTCTGAGTGTCACCATTTGAAAACACATGCTCTCCACTAGAGTCGAGTCTCTTCTCGACCTGAGTCGCGTAAGTGTGAGTTGAGCCTTACATGAAACCGGTTGCATTTGACACCAAATCAAATTAATTGCTAGCCTATTTGTTAATTCCAAATAATGATATTGCTGATTAATTTTACTACGGGTCTTCTATAAGACTGCTGTAATAATAATAGCTCATAGAGTAGGCTACAAATAAATAAATATCGTATGTGTAATTTCAATAAATTAATAACAGGATAAAAATATTAGAATTTCTGCAAATTCTTTACACAACGGGTCTTCTCCAAGGCTGGCCACACATCGATTAGTCAAGACAAGACTAGTCACGTTTAGTCACTAAATACTTCACATGTTCGCTTATGACGCAACACACACTGATTAGTCATTGCTATTAGACATGACTCCATAAGGCTTGGCACACACCAGTTAGTCAAGACAGGACATGATCAGACTCGTTCAGTCACAATACTTCACATACTAGTTGCTTATGAAGACATGTCTAATTGCAATGACTAATCAGTGTGTGTTGCGCCATAAGCAACTATAGTAGAAGTAGGTGTGTTTGATCATGTCTTGTCTTGTCTTGACCAACTGGTGTGTGCTTAGCCTAAGCAACTATGTGAAGTATTGTGACTAAACGTGACTAGTCTTGTCTTGACTAATCGGTATGTGACCAGCCTAAGACTGCAATAATTATTGTAACTCCTACAAAAGATGAATACCGTATGTGTAATTTCAATACAGTAAATTAATAACAGGATAAAAATATTACATTTTATTATTCTTCTGTAGACCGTAATTGCAGTTCCTACAAGAAATAAATACCGTATATACAATTTCAATAAATTAATAACAAGATAAATATTAGAAATTATCTTTCTTTTGTGGACCGTAATAATTGTAGTTACCTACAAAACATAAATACTCTGGTATGTGAAGTTTCAATTAAAACTAGTAGTTCTGTGAATAGTGGACCTCGCAACCACAGCCTCCTCTTATACTGTCCATCAGAGTAAATCCTGTATGTATGTCGTGTCGGCGAGATATCGGTGCGAAAACGGTTAATGGCTGTTGGGGTTGGTGTATCAAAAATGCAAACATCAAAAGCTAATCTCCTTTAAGACGTACTGGCAACAGGACAGCCAGTTCAAAGCAGAGAAAGGTCGAGAGACAATACTATGTTATTTTTTAGTTATTTATTGCATGCAATCAATATTTCATTTAATAGTGCATAAAAATCGCATTCAATGAGGCATGCAATTGATAGTTCACACAGCAGCTGATTTTTTTTACCAAGTTACATTGAGATATTATACATACATACATTTTTGGGACTCATCATAATAGTGTGTGAATTAAGTTATTATTTACATAACCTCTAGACCGTGTATTCCAAATTAAGGTTTAAAGCAGTTTGGGCGAATGCCTGCTGTTTTACCTGCATTGTATCTATTGTCTATGAATAAATAAAATAAATAATGAAATGAATATGAATTGCATGAGTCATGGCATGCAATTTATAATCCAATCGACAGCTGATTTATGATGAATAATTCTATAGTCTGATTTTGACTCCAATATTGGCGTATGAAGGAGGCTCCTTTATCCTTTTATATTATCCTTGAAATTCAAAATTTCCAAAAACCTTGTAAATACGTCGACGCGCAATTTAAAAAGAAGCATACCTGTTAAATTTCATGAAAATCTATTGCTTCGTTTCGCCGTAAATGCGCAACATATAAACATTTAAACATAAAGAGAAATGCAAAACTGTCGGCTTGAATCTTAGACCTCACTTTGCTCGGTCAATTATCTTCTTCTTCTTTGGCTGTGCCTTATCCTATTTGAATGGGGTCGGTATTCCTTCCTCTTAGTCTACCTCTCCACAAAGCCCTATCCAATGCTTCCTCTCTCCTCCAACCATTCTCAGGCAAGTCAGCCGCTATTTATCTCCCCACTCATCCTAGGTCTACCTCGTCCTCTCACACCATCCAAACCAAATCCTGCACTCTTCGTCCAACATAATCCTCCTCCCGTCGCTGTACATGCCCAAAACCACTCATCCTTGTCTCCCGCATTTCTTTCCCAGTGGTCCAACTTTTACAGTGCCTCAATCAATTCATTTTCTTATTATCTCTTCTTGTAACCCCATCATATTTTTACCATTTTAACATCATCTCAGTCACTTCCATCTTTCGTTCCTGTTTCCTTGAAATGGGCCATGTTTCGTTCCATACAGCATCGCTGGCCTCACAACTGATCTATACACGTTTCCCTTCATTTGACAATTCACTCTCTTATCACAAAGAACCCCACTCATTTTTCTCCAGTTCATCCATCTACATTTATTCTATGCTATATTCTACATCAAGCCCTTCATCTCTCTGTACATTTGAACCCAGCTACCCAGGTACTTAAAACTTGCAACTGGTTGGACTTGCAATTGATAACAGTATAAATATTACAATTTATATTTTATTTTCTAGATGAAGTCGTCTGTTCTGTGCATCCTAGCACTGACTATAGTGGTGGGAAAAAGTGTGGAGTCAGCAAATATCCTAGTTCTGATGCCACTGCCATTCCCAAGTCACACCAGAACCTACATGCCCCTTTTCAAGGAGTTGGCCCTCAGAGGACACAATGTCACATTCTACTCGGCGTTTCCTTTCAAAGAAGAAATTCCCAACTTGAAAACTGTCATGGTCGATAATTTCTTGGAAGGATTCATACGTGAGTATGCTTACATAAATATGAAATTTGAATGGAACAGATTTGATTTCGAAACTTCTTTATCTATCCATGAAGATACTAGATATGAACAATTTACAATATTATTATACAGAGTCTTTCTAAATGATGGACCCATTTTCAAAAATTGGTATTTAGATTATATTAGACTAGCCGTCAGACTCACTTCGCTCGCCATATCCGTCTAGCCAGGGGGCTCCGCCCCTGGACCCCCGACTGGATCGTCCAAGAATGAGATCAGCAGGCTCGCTTCGCTCGCCTGAATTTTTCATTTGAACATTTTTATCATATGTTAGGACAATCCAGTCGGGGGTCCAGACTAAACGTCTGGCTAAACGGATATGTTGAGCGAAGCGAGCCTGACGTCTAGTAATATAATATTCCCAGGATTGAAGTAGCAGTGCCCAATCAATTTTTCCGCGATAAATGCATTTAAATCTTCAACTTGGTGCCAACCTAACAAAGTCAACTCAACTTAATGCCAACCTGACAAAATTATTAATTTAGATGCCAGTTAACAACTGTTCGAAGAGGTACTCTATCTAGATTATAGTGTTCTATAGTAACATATGATATGGAAATTTCATTATAATTAAGAGATTGGGAGAAGAAGAAATATACATGCTAAAAGACGAACTTTAAACCCTTGAAAACAACCCACAGTTAAAATATTGCCAAAAATTTCTTAGTGCGCCTCTAAAGGCCAACTGAACATACCTACCAAATTGAACGTTTTGGTCCGGTAGATTTTTAGTTCTGCGAGTGAGTCAGTCAGTCAGTCAGTGAGTGAGTGAGTGAGTGCCATTTGGCTTTTATATATATAGATTTTTATCATGTCCTGAACATCCACAATAGTGGACAGAGGATGGGTCAAATTCTTCTTATATAGATAAAAAACACATAATGAAATGTTTGAACAGGAAAATCAGTCGTATAGATCACTCACACTAGTACACCTGCTTTAGCCTACTTAATCACATACAGGACATAGTTAGGCAGTCCAATTATAAAACTCATCTAACGAATAAAATGGTCTCTCAACCAGCCAATCTCTGAGTTTAATTTTGAAATTCCTGATGTCCAAATTTTTCATGTTGGCCGGTAGAGAATTATAAATTTTTGGCCCGCGACTTTTCAAAGAGAGTGGTTCTGTGAGCTATAGAAGAAAACTTGTTGGAGTGGCGGGTATTATAATTATGTGAATCTCCATGACGGCTGAAAGTGTTAGTATTTTTCTTAATATAGGTACATATCTCTGGGATATAAAGAAAGGTCAATGTGAGGAGGTTTCCTCTCCTTAAAAGCTCACGACAGCTACGTATATGTTAGAGGCTTGTTAAAGATCACCCTGACCGCTCTCTTTTGGACCTCCAATACCTTTTTAGCTGTAGATGAATTTGAATGAAAAAGACTAAGAAATTGTCAAAAAACCACTGATTTATCAGTAAAAATCAGTGGTTTTTGACAATTTCTTAGTCTTTTTCATTCAATATGAATAATTACCACCATATCAACTTCTCAACTATACACAAAAAGTAGATGAATCTCCCCAAACAATATGAATAATTACCACAATATCAACTTCTCAACTACACAAAAAGTAGATGAATTTCCCCAAACAATGATACTATATTTTAGAAATGGGTAAAAATATCCATAATAAACACATAGCAATGACTTGAAACTTATTGCTCCTCCAAGTACCCGTAGCGAAAAACAGGCAGAACTCAGCTTTTCACACAATCTATTAGTGTGTTCCACTCATTTCAGGTTCCTATCAAGTAGCACACCCAGGAATTCCACTGAATCCACATCCCTAGCTGAATCTGATTGTGATTCAAGTAGATGTTACTCTGTGTGAATTGTGTTGATTTGAAAGACATCACTGTTGTTTTGTTCAGATTCATTGACAAACCATTGACTAAAAACCAAGATTCTATATTTTTCAATTCACGAGGGATATTTTGAGAAATAACTTCAACATTGGCACCTGAAATCATGAATGAAGTATCATCTGCATATTGGAAACTGGTCTATTTGTACAAGTTTATTTTATTTATTTAAGTAAAAATGCAAAATGTACAACCTTTATACCAATGGCAAGAGATAGTTTCAAAGTTTTTTTTAATGCCTTACAAGTGTTGAATGTGGCCTCCGGCTGCTGTACGGCAAACATCTACGCGGTACCAAACTCGCCCCAGACGCGAGAAAGCGTATCTAGTGTTATTGAGTGCACGGCAGCAGTGATACGGTTCTGCAGATCGTGTAGCAGCCGGAGACCATATTGAACACTTGTAAGTTATTAGAAAAACTTTGAAACTTTCTCTTTCCATTGGTATAGAGGTTGAACATTTTGCATTTTTACTTAAATAAATAAAATCAACTTGTACAAATAGACCAGTTTTCCAATATGCAGATGATACTTCATTCATGATTTCAGGTGCCAATGTTGAAGTTATTTCTCAAAATATCCCTTGTGAATTGAAAAATATAGAATCTTGGTTTTTAGTCAATGGTTTGTCAATGAATCTGAACAAAACAACAGTGATGTCTTTCAGATCAATACAATTCACACAGAGTAACATCTACTTGAATCACAGTCAGATTCAGCTAGAGGATGTGGATTCCGTGGAATTCCTGGGTGTGCTACTTGATAGGAACCTTAAATGGGTGGAACACACTAATACATTGTGTAAAAAGCTTAGTTCTGCCTGTTTTTCGCTACGGGTACTTGGAGGAGAAATAAGTTTCAAGTCATTGCTAAGTGTTTATTATGGATATTTTACCCATTCCTGAAATATTGTATCATTGTTTGGGGAAATTCATCTACTTTTTGTGTAGTTGAGAAGTTGATATTGTGGTAATTATTCATATTAAATGAAAAAGACTAAGAAATTGTCAAAAACCACTGATTTTTACTGATAAATCAGTGGTTTTTTGACAATTTCTTAGTCTTTTTCATTCAAATTCATCTACAGCTAAAAAGGTATTGAAGGTCCAAAAGAGAGCGGCCAGGGTGATTTTTAACAAACCTCTAACATATCACAGAGTGATGAAAGATATTAGAACAACGTTGCCGATCCTCTGTCTTGTCAATGCCTTCTATAGACGATAGCTGATACAGCTTTATTGATGTAATATCAACTGTTCATTCTCGTTCGAAATAATCAATTATATTTTATTAAGCAAGAAATTATAATTTTTCAATAGTTTTATAATCAAGTTGGAATATTTTGTCAATTAATTATTCATTCTACATTGCTAAAAGACGATCTGGTAACAGAGCAAAGCGAGAAAAAGATAGCGCTATCCGCTTTGTTGAATGATAGACAAGGATAGCAATACCATTGCTAATCAAACACTGCCATTATAACGTGGACCGCACTATAGTGTGTGTTATGTACTCTGTCAAAAGATGTTGAACGAGGGCTGATTCTAAATGCCGACATTTTAATATTATTTAAATAAAACTATAACTATGACTGATAAACTATAACTATAACCATAGAGAAACAATAGCATAAGTAGATATCCCATGGTATAGGGCGTTTATGTCGCAACTTTTACTGTTATCTCAAGCCGATAGTCCATGTAACTCTTTCCCGTGAAGCTGTGTGACACTGGTAGGCTCTCAAATTGTGCCGTTCATACACTCTCACCCCAACAAAACAGTTAAATTCGACAATAATCAACAGTAATAGCTTGAGATAACAGTAAAAGTGGCGACATAAACGCCCTTACCATGGGATATCTAATACGCTATTGTTTCTCTATGCTATAACTATGGCTGACTGAGACAGAGAGGGTTTGTATAAAATGATTAAGAATTTTGAAAGTCAATTTGACAAACCAATGACCAGTTACCTACTGTAAACGTAATATGAGACCAAATTTTACATATGGATGGCTAGGCCCGCCGCAAAGTAGACCCACGCAAATCCACGAAAAGCAACCCACCCCTTGTTTTGTAAACCATTATTGCTATAGAATTTATTTATTTATTTATTCGTTGATATAATACAAATCATATGAATATGATCGGGATAGAACAACAGGCATAGCCCAAAACTATTCTGTTCCCAAATTTTGATAAATATAAATGTCCGAATTATTCATAATCAATCAGCTGATAAGTGAATTATTCATTGCATGTAATATTATCATTACACAGATGTCTGGAGAAGCCTAGCAATGGTTTACAAAACATTCCACGGCGTGGGTTGCTTTCCGTGGACTAGCGTGGGTTTACTTTGCGGCGGGCCTTAGTACCATAGCAAATTTTAGCGGTCCTATTATAAGTGCTTATTTTTTAATTTTCATAGCTTACAAATAACTTTGATATAAAATACAAAACTATAAAGGCCTTATGATGATTATCTTTTAATTCCAGACGACATAGCCAAATCCAACTTCGCAGACTTCAACGGCGGAGACACGTGGTATTCGTGTGGCGTATGGGTCTGACATGCTCCGAAAAACTCCTGCAACAGCCACCCATCAAACAGCTGATGCAGTTCCAAGGACACCTAGACGTATCCTGCTAGAAACCTTCTTCGCGCACGAGTACCTAACAGCATTCGGCCACAAGTTCCAAGCGCCAATCATAACCGCAATCCGTTTCGGGCCGAAAAACTGGCTCAACTTCAATGTCGGAAACCGAATCCGTTCTCGTATGTTGCCGATTTCCGCCTGGAAGCTGACGGTCAGATGGATTATTTCCAGAGGATCTCGAATCTGATGATAGGTACGGCATATCTATTAATTAAGACGAGCAATCTGTATTTATATATCTGGTTATTTTAATATCTGGTTATTTATGTTCAACGGGTCTCGAAAACGGCTCTAAAGATTTTAACGAAATTTGGAACATAGTAGGTTTATGATATAAAGATTCGATTGCACTAGGTCTCAACCTTGACAAAACTCGCTGAACGACATTAAAAGGATAATATTCACCCTTGGCTGAAACAGCTGTGGATAGTAAAAAAGTGAGTATGTGAAAAATCAAAATATCGCATCCCCGAAATTCATAAGATGACGTATAGCCAGCTGTGAAATATAAACACGATCATTTTAGAGATATTGTGTTCTACTGTTTATCAATAATAAAAATACGAGCAAAGCCATAGCCTACATAGATAGAAAGTAAGCAATGGCTCGGTGCCCCGATATTAGGATATGATAGTAACTAATAAAATGTGATAATATTAAAAAAATAATAATAGTATGATTGTAGTAATATTAACTATTTGAAGAGGGCTACTCATTTATCAGGAAATAAAAAACTAAGTACCCTGTACAAGTCTTGAAATTGACATGTTGTGAATAAAAGTTTTTAATAAAGGGTAGGCTACTTAAGGCCGGTTTCCGAGCTCGGGATTTAGGTAAGTTCTAGACTTTAAACCGCTGGAGTCAGAAAATTGGCTTTCCAAAACGGGGGTAGCACTACCTCCGTAAACAAGCCGTAGTGCATTCGTGTGACGTCAGCACAGGTAGGGCTCCCCACACAATAAAAACACTAGCTGATATGAATCAGCTGAAATCAAACGAATTTCTATTGGTGTAGGAGCCCTACCTGTGCTGACGTTACACGAATGCACTACGGCTTTGTTTATGGAGGTAGTGGGCGTAGTCGCAGTACATAGTTTCAGCAAAATAAATCGTTATTTTCTCATTTCTACAATTTGGAACGTTTTTCCTTGACGAAATGAAACATTCCTAAATAATTCAAAATAGCTGAAACTTTACACTATTTTAACTTTATTTTATTCTGTGTTCAATTTTATAGTTTTTCGAAATTTAATTTGAACGTGACTTTGACTATGACTAAAAAATTGTCACGTTACGTTCCGTTTCGGAAAGCCAATTTTCTGACTCCAACTGTTTAAAGTATAGAACTTAATTAAATCCTGAGCTCTGAAACCGGCCCTGATTTTTCATTTTCTGAGGATTGATTGATTGATTGATTGATTGATTGATTGAGTACTTTATTTATGTAGATTACAATATAACTGGCTTATACACTTATATACAATAGCTTACAATACAGCAAAATTATAGATGAATTTACATAATATAGACTAAGAAAATAATTATTGAACTGTATATGATATGAAAAAGCAGTTTGTAATATAATAACTATAGATAATAATCATATTGTTATGCATCTACATAAATTGGCGGAGCTTTGGACATATCAATGTCCATTCTTCGGAAAGAATATTAAAAATATCCTCCCCACTAACTCTCTACCAAACGTTAATTCGGAGGATATGATAGGTATAGGATATACAGAGTGTCCCACGATAGGTGTGACAGCCGAAACCATAAATTCTTCATGAAATTTACAACAAAAAGTGTCTAGCAAAATTTTCTTATATCGACCTTAGTTTTCAAGAAGCTGACGGTCAGAAGGACTATTTCCAGAGGATCTTGAATCTGATGATAGGTACCATAGGATATTTATTTATACGATTAATTTATTATCTTAGGGACTGTACCGTATATAGGATATGATAGGTGGAGGATATAAAGAGTGTCCACGATAGGGTGTAACAGCCGAAGATCATAGATTCTTTTCACGGGTTAGGCTAGGCTCACACCAGTTAGTCAAGACAAGACAAGACATGATCAGACACGTTTAGTCACAACTCTTCACATTGTTGATAACTCGAGCTTACGCACAGGCCTTGTTGCCTATGTAAGCTCATTCCTATCTGATGCAAGAATTATACAAGAATAAAATACAAGAGTTCTATTGTTTAGTATAGTTCTATATTTTGTTGTTTGTTTTTTGTATGTATATATATCATTTCTTGAATTGTATAAACTTTATTGCTCTAACTATGTAACTGCTTGAATTGTATTCAGAAGGAAAAATAAATTGAATTGAAATTGAAATTGAATTGAATTGAAATTGAAATTGAAATTGTTGTTTATGACGCAACTCACACTGATTAGGTGTGTATGTCACCAGCTAGTCAAGACAAGACAAGACAAGACATGATCAGAAGTTCACATAGTTTCTTATGATGCAACACACACTGATTGGTCATTGCAATTAGACATGTATCCATAAGCAACTGTGTGAAGTATTGTGTCTGATCATGTCTTGTCTTGTCTTGACTAACTGGTGTGTGCCCAGCCTAATCAGTGTGAGATGCGTCATAAGCAAAAATGTGAAGAGTTGTGACTAACGTGTCTGATCATGTCTTGACTTGTCTTGACTAACTGCTGTGAGCCGAGCCTAAGTCATTGCAATTAGACATGTCCTGTTCCGAACTTCTGTGCCTCTAGAATCAACCCATCAAATGTCTACTACTAATATTTTTATTGTATTGAAATAAATTTGATTTGATTCGAGGTCTGTTCACGAGGGTTACGGGCTACTACTGGTACCTGCCCAGACAGGAGGCTACCATGCGCACGTACTTCGATTACGCAGGTGTTGACACCCTTCCGCCGCTGAAAGATATGTTGGCGGCAACTACGATGTCCCTGGTTGACGGCCATCATGCCATCAGTTACGTGGCACCCAACCTGCCCAATATTGTGCCCGTTGGAGGCATTCATATTTCGGCCAATAGTACGCTTCCTGAGGTCAGTCTTAACTTATACTGTACATCTTATTCAATTCTATTTTTGAGTACTTGTTAAGGTTATATGTGGTAGTAATTCATACCGCAATCCAAAACCGGTAGCAAATTCATACGGTAGCAATTCAAAAGAAAGACTAGATATCACCACTATTGTATTGACAATATAAACTCTATCATCCAGTAGGCCTACTCTTTCAACTATTCTGTTTTAAAAATTGATCGTTATAGTGTTTTATTTAATTTTCCATACCCACAAACAAGCTCAAATATTATGATGTGGGCATCCAAAAAACATTCACCCCAATACTAGCCGACTGCAGTATTTGAAATCTGAAAAGACAACAAAATTTGTTTTGAAATCTATAGTGAGGTCCAAGTTATGATGGCAGTGAAGGAAGATAGGAGAAAAGCGTTGCCAATTCTCTGCCTTGTTACTGCCTTCTATAGAAGATAGCTGATAGCGAAGAGGATTCTGATGTAATATAAACTGTTCATGCTTCTCAAATGAATAAATTATATTCAATTTGCAAGAAAAAAATATTTTCACTGATTTAATAATAAATTTCCATAATTGGTATTAGATATTGTTAGTAGGCTATAATTAATTATATTTTCACATTGTTATAAAACGATCTAGCAACTTTGGGAGCTAGAAAGGATATTGCTATCTGCTTTGTCGAATGATAGACAAGGATAGCAACACCAATCTCAATCAAGTACCTACTGCCATTATATAGTGGACCTCACTACCCTTGTTAGCTCTACCGTATTCCCCATTTAGAATTTTAGGAAGGCCTAACCCTTATCAATGGAATTCAATGTTCTTTTCAAAATAATTACTTATTAAAAGGAGAATAATGTTGATCTATTCAGGAGACAAGACAATTCCCCAGTCAATAGACTGTGGCGAAGAATAAACTGAACTAAACTGGGATAACTCCTCAGATCTAAACTAGATATCTTTTGTATGAAAATTATTCTTTGTTATCAACTTTCTCTATTTTTTCTTGAAGGCTCTGAAAATTGAAATTTAAAGTGTAATAAATTTACACTTCATAGCCATCACACCATGATGGTATCCAATTTTGTTATTATTAATACTTATTCATAGTTTTCAAAATTATTGATAATATAGGTTGTCCCATAAAGAACGCAACATTTGAATTCTTAATATTGAAATATTCACTTGAAATTTCACAATCACCAATGAAAGTCCACAATTAACGGAAAGAATGTACTCACTATTGTAATTATAAAGAATAATATTGTAGAATTTCAAGTAGATAATTATGTTATTAACAATTCAATGTTGAGTCTAAGAGTCAAGTCTACGGTTTGGCATTTCTCTTAATGTTTAAATGTTTGAATGTTTATATGTTGCGCATTTACGGCGAAACGCGGTAATAGATTTCCATGAAATGTGACAGGTATGTTTCTTTTAAATTGCGCGTCGACGTATATACAAGGTTTTTGGAAATTGTTCGTGTCGGATCCTTATAGTGTAAGGACCTTCGTTCCAAATTTCAAGTCTTTCCGGTAATTGGGAGACGAGATTATCGTGTACATGACGCACATACACTCATACACACACACACACACACACACACACACACACACACACACACACACACACACACACACACACACACCCACACACACACACCACACACACACACACACACACACATACAGACCAATACCAAAAACCATTTTTGGACTCAGGGACTTTGAAAAGTATAGAAATTAGAAATTGGGTTGTACCTTAATTTTTTCGGAAAGCATACTTTCCTTCCTATGTACTAGGCAAGAAAAGTCTAAACAAGTTGATACTAGATAATATATGTTCATATGATTATTTATTTATTATTCATTATTTCTGGTTGAAATTATTTAGAATGTTTTCAAGTTTTTAAAATGTTTTTAATAAAAGGTACTACAAGTTTTCATATTGTTATTACAATAGCTATTATTGTTATTACTACAAGTTTTTATATTGTTTTTATCATTTGAATAAAGTAACCATATAAGTGAAGTGATTTTACCTTACTTCTCTCTATATAATTGAAATGTGCTTGACAAAATTTTGAAAATTTTCAGGACCTGAAAAGTGGATAGAAGACTCGCCCCATGGCATAATCTACCTGAGTTTGGGCTCACCGCTGAGATCAGCTGATCTGAAACGCGAATACGTCGACATTTTTTGTACAAGTGCTGGGAAATTGCCGCAGAGAATTCTGTGGAAGTGGGAGGCAGACGATATTCCTGGACGTCAGACAACGTCAAGATCTCCAAATGGTTTCCTCAGCAGGCTATTTGGGTGAGTAATATTTTTCTAATAAAGTCCACATAAGTTTTTTGACTTTTAATTGAGTAAGATCACTACCGTCCGTAAACAAAGTCGTAGTGCATTCGTGTGACGTCGCTCAGGTAGGGCTCCTACACCAATAAAATTTGTTGATTTTAGCTGATCTATAACAGCTAGTGTTTTTATTGGTGTAGGAGCCCTACCTGTGCTGACGTCAGACGAATGCACTAAGGCTTGTTTACGGAGGTAGTGGTAAGATGTGCATACAGTGAAGAGGGAAGAGTTATAGGGAAGTGGGATAGAGCAAGACCATCTGGAGAAATTTCTCCAGAACTGAGCGTTCTCCAGATGGTCTTGGATAGAGATACCTCCTTTTACCAAATACATTATGTGTTATGGGCGTCCGCAAATTTTCATTTCGTAGAACCCACGTAGCAAACTTTTTCTGAGGCATTGGTTAATCACCCAATACAGCTTGTTTTTTTATGCAACTGACTGAATAAATGAATTTGATTTGAATTTAACTATAGATTTATAAATCACAGTTCACGA
>NW_024090743.1:0-24759 GCF_014356525.2 Nilaparvata lugens
CTCTCTCTCCATATAGTACTCTCAAGCCGCTTATTTAGGTCTATGTTTATCGTCATTTCCTAGCTTTGAAAGCATTGCATGTTTGAATTGATTTAATCTCATAGAACTAACCCAACCAATTGCTGAGAAATTGTAATAAATTTTAATGCTCTTGTAGCACCAACTCAACCGATTGCAAGGAAATTGTAATAAATTTCAATGCGTTTGCTCTTTAGTGTCGTAAACCTAGTATTTCAGTTATAATTTTCGCACGCCTGCCATGCAATTTTCATCATTTTTTTTGTTGTTCCGGTGGGAGATGCAGTAAATCTTGTCGTTTTCGTTGAGTGCTCTTCTCATCTCAGCAGTTTTATGACTGAAAGGCCTTTCGAATTAGAGGATAACTGACCGCTTCTGCAGTAACTGCGTGAGCGGAACTAGAGATACTGATACACTGTGTGGGTGATGATAGAACTGAACAATTGTTCGACATACATGCTTGGCAAACATGTTTGCTGAGGGGCTCAGAGACAAACATTTTAAAAATTTTGGACAATCATTGTTTGTCAAACAAAAAATTACTGTTTTTCCAAACATTTCAAGTGTTTGCTGTAAAACATAAAACCTGTTCTCCCCACTTACAAATATTTTGTTTGGTGACGCGTCCACACTGGCCACGGGCAAACATTGTTTGTCAAACATAATAAAATTTGCCCAAACTGTTTCAACAAACATGTTTGACGAACATTTGTTCAGTGTGGACAGGGCTGAAGGAATTGTAGAAAAAGAGGTCTGATAATAAAGTTGAGAAGTATGCAATGGGTCTTGCAAGACCTGGCAAATATTTGTCATTTGTGATAAAGAATACCAACATTAAGTTGGCTCTCCACTAAAATATTTTTGAAATCTCTCAACGCCATCGTTTTGAGCTCGTTTTGAGCTGATTTGAGCAACTTTTATTTCGTTTTGAGCACCCACCGTTTTTGAGATATGACGTCTCAAAAATTGGAGAGCCAACTTAATGCCAGCTCTCCACTTTTCGAAATCGAAAAACTAAACACGCCATCGTTTTGAGCTCGTTTTGAGCTGATTTGAGCAACTTTTATTTCGTTTTGAGCACCCACCGTTTTCGAGAATGACGTTTTCAAAAATTGGAGAGCAGCTCTCCACTTTTCGAAATCGAAAAAAAAAACATGCCATCGTTTGTTTTTGAGTTTTGAGCTCGTTTTGAGCTGATTTGAGCAACTTTTATTTCGTTTTGAGCACCCACCGTTTTTGAGATATGACGTCTCAAAAAGTGGAGAGCCAACTTAATGCCGCTCTCCACTTTTCGGAATCAAAGAAGTGAACACGCATCGTTTGAGCTCGTTTTGAGCTGATTTGAGCAACTTTTATTTCGTTTTGAGCACCCCCCGTTTTCGAGATATGACATCTCAAAATTGGAGAGCCAACTTAATGCCAGCTCTCCACTTTTTAAAATCGAAAAAGTAAACACGCCATCGTTTTGAGCTCGTTTTGAGCTGATTTGAGCAACTTTTATTTTGTTTTGAGCACCCACCGTTTTCGAGATATGACGTCTCAAAAATTGGAGAGCCAACTTAATGCCAGCTCTCCACTTTTTGAAATCGAAAAAGTAAACACACCATCGTTTTGAGCTCGTTTTGAGCTGATTTGAGCAACTTTTATTTCGTTTTGAGCACCCAGAGTTTTTGAGATATGACGTCTCGAAAATTGGAGAGCTAACTTAATGCTAACTATATAGTAAATCAAAAAATCAATTATAACTCCTGAACTAGAGTTGCTCAAAACGTGGAAACCTGCACAAGAGTGGAGGTCCATGAGAAGCTACTCTCAGCAGAAATTGACGTTTTGAGCCATCACAGTTCTCAAGTAATTCCCACTCATAGTATGTACCATGTACTATATGGTAAATCAAAAAATCAATCATAACTCCTAAACCAGAGGTGCTCAAAACGTGTAAAACTGCACAAGAGTAGAGGTCTTGAGAAGCTACTCTCAGCAGAATTGACGTTTTGAGCCATCACAGTTCTCAAGTATTCCCACTCATATATGTACCATGTACTATATGGTTAATCAAAAAATCAATTATAACTCCCAAACCAGAGGTGCTCAAAACGTGGAAACCTGCACAAGAGTAGAGGTCTATGAGGAGTAACATTCAGCAGAAATTGACGTTTTGAGCCATCACAGTTCTCAAGTAATTCCCACTCATAGTATGTACCATGTACTATATGGTAAATCAAAAAAACAATTATAACTCCTGAACTAGAGTTGCTCAAAACGTGGAAACCTGCACAAGTGTAAAGGTCTATGAGAAGCTACTCTCAGCAGAAATTGACGTTTTGAGCCATCACAGTTCTCAAGTAATTCCCACTCATAGTATGTACCATGCACTATATGGTAAATCAAAAAATCAATTACAACTCCTAAACCAGAGGTGCTCAAAACGTGTAAACCTGCAAAAGAGTAGAGGTCTATGAGAAGCTACTCTCAGCAGAAATTGACGTTTTGAGCCATCACAGTTCTCAAGTAATTCCCACTCATAGTATGTACCATGTACTATATGGTAAATCAAAAAATCAATCATAACTCCTAAACCAGAGGTGCTCAAAACGTGGAAACCTGCACAAGAGTAGAGGTCTATGAGAAGTAACATTCAGCAGAAATTGACGTTTTGAGCCATCACAGTTCTCAAGTAATTCCCACTCATAGTATGTACCATGTACTATATGGAAAATCAAAAAATCAATCATAACTCCTAAACCAGAGGTGCTCAAAACGTGTAAACCTGCACAAAAGTAGAGGTCTACGAGAAGCTACTCTCATACTCTCACCCACATCTGACAGTACCGAAGAAGAAATAAACAATTTTTATGAGTCAATAGAAGAGGCAATAATCCAGAAGCAAACAGGAGAAAGACTTATCCTCATGGGAGATTTTAATGCACAGGTAGCAAGAAATAGTAATGGGGAAGCTAGCATCGGAAACGAGAGAGGGGAGATGATGTTGGACTTTGCTCAGAGTAAGAATCTTATAGTAGTGAACACGCTCTTTAGCGGGAACATAGAAGAGAAATGGACGTGGAAATCCCCATCTGGAGGTCTGTACGAGCTCGACTATTTCATGGTGGAGCAGAATAATAGCCCTGTCCAAAACCTAAGAGTGATTGAAACATTCAAATACGACTCCGACCACAGATTGCTGATGAGTGAACTAAAATTACATAGGAGAAGGTTCTTTATTAAACAGAAAATCACAAGATTGGATCAGGCATGTTATGAGAGATATGTTGGAATTAACTGAAGAGATTAGAAAACAAAACATATCCCAAAATAGAAGTATTGAGGAATTATATAACTGTATCGTACAATCTATTAGAATAGCTTCCAACAAATCTAAAAGAGCGCAGTATAGAGAAAGAAGAAGCAAAAGAATCTCATCTGAAACAATGGAATTGATTGAGGAACGTGAGAGGTTGAACAGGATTGTATCAAAGACAGAAGAGGAAAAAGGAGAGCACAGAAATCTTAGAAAACAAATAAGAAGAAGAATCAGGAGAGAGATAAAGGATTTTGAAGAGGATGTAATAAATTCAGTCATGTTGACGACTGGGTCAACTAAAAAGATAAATCAAGAACTGAGTACTACAAAAACGAAATGGATCGCTAAATTAAATACTGATGATGGCATCACAACGGCAAGAAATCAAATCATAGATCACGTCTCGGAGTTCTATAAAGAATTATATAAGAGGGACACCACACATGAAATCCAACAAGTGATTGAAAATCAACAAACAAACGGCAGTGATTCTGAAGATTTGGAGATAATAGAGGCAGAAATAATAAATGCTATAAAAAGCCAAAAGAAAGGAAAAGCACCTGGCGAGGACGGAATAACAAGCGATCATTGATAATAGGAATAGAAAAACTCTGCAACCCCTTAAATTCTTATTCAACAAAATCCTGCGCGAAAAATCAATACCTTCAGCATGGAGAAAAAATAAAGTAATTATATTTTTCAAAAAGGATCAAGACTGGATATAAAAAACTATAGACCAATCACTCTCCCCTCAGTAATTTATAAGCTATTCGCTTCAATAATAAGAACAGATTGTTGAATAAAATATCTAGTTCAGGAGTTATAATTGGTTTTTTGATTTACCATATAGTACGTGGTACATACTATGAGTGGGAATTACTTGAGAACTGTGATGGCTCAAAACGTCAATTTCTGCTGAATGTTACTTCTCATAGACCTCTACTCTTGTGCAGGTTTCCACGTTTTGAGCACCTCTGGTTTAGGAGTTATAATTGATTTTTTGATTTACTATATAGTACATGGTACATACTATGAGTGGAATTACTTGAGAACTGTGATGGCTCAAAACGTCAATTTCTGCTGAGAGTAGCTTCTCATAGACCTCTACTCTTGTGCAGGTTTACACGTTTTGAGCACCTCTGGTTTAGGAGTTATAATTGATTTTTTGATTTACCATATAGTGCATGGTACATACTATGAGTGGGAACTATTTGAGAACTGTGATGGCTCAAAACGTCAATTTCTGCTGAGAGTAGCTTCTCATGGACCTCTACTCTTGTGAAGGTTTCCACGTTTTGAGCACCTCTAGTTCAGGAGTTATGATTGATTTTTTGATTTTCCATATAGTACAGGAGACATACTATGAGTGGGAATTACTTGAGAACTGTGATGGCTCAAAACGTCAATTTCTGCTGAGAGTCGCTTCTCATAGACCTCTACTCTTGTGCAGGTTTCCACGTTTTGAGCACCTCTGGTTTAGGAGTTATAATTGATTTTTTGATTTAACATATAGTACATGATACATACTATGAGTGGGAATTACTTGAGAACTGTGATGGCTCAAAACGTCAATTTCTGCTGAGAGTAGCTTCTCGTAGACCTCTACTTTTGTGCAGGTTTACACGTTTTGAGCACCTCTGGTTTAGGAGTTATGATTGATTTTTTGATTTTCCATATAGTACAGGAGACATACTATGAGTGGGAATTACTTGAGAACTGTGATGGCTCAAAACGTCAATTTCTGCTGAAAGTAGCTTCTCATAGACCTCTACTCTTGTGCAGGTTTACACGTTTTGAGCACCTCTGGTTTAGGAGTTATAACTGATTTTCTGATTTACCATATCGTGCATGGTACATACTATGAGTGGGAATTATTTGAGAACTGTGATGGCTCAAAACGTCAATTTCTGCTGAGAGTGGCTTCTCATGGACCTCTACTCTTGTGCAGGTTCCACGTTTTGAGCACCTCTGGTTTAGGAGTTATGATTGATTTTTTGATTTTCCATATAGTACAGGAGACATACTATGAGTGGGAATTACTTGAGAACTGTGATGGCTCAAAACGTCAATTTCTGCTGAGAGTGGCTTCTCATGGACCTCTACTCTTGTGCAGGTTCCACGTTTTGAGCACCTCTAGTTCAGGAGTTATAATTGGTTTTTTGATTTACCATATAGTACATGGTACATACTATGAGTGGGAATTACTTGAGAACTGTGATGGCTCAAAACGTCAATTTCTGCTGAATGTTACTTCTCATAGACCTCTACTCTTGTGCAGGTTTCCACGTTTTGAGCACCTCTGGTTTGGGAGTTATAATTGATTTTTTGATTAACCATATAGTACATGGTACATAATATGAGTGGGAATTACTTGAGAACTGTGATGGCTCAAAACGTCAATTTCTGCTGAGAGTAGCTTCTCATAGACCTCTACTCTTGTGCAGGTTTACACGTTTTGAGCACCTCTGGTTTAGGAGTTATGATTCATTTTTTGATTTACCATATAGTGCATGGTACATATTATGAGTGGGAATTATTTGAGAACTGTGATGGCTCAAAACGTCAATTTCTGCTGAGAGTAGCTTCTCATGGACCTCCACTCTTGTGCAGGTTTCCACGTTTTGAGCACTTCTAGTTCAGGAGTTAATAATGGGTTTTTTTGATTTACCATATAGTACATGGTACATACTATGAGTGGGAATAACTTGAGAACTGTGATGGCTCAAAACGTCAATTTCTGCTGAGAGTAGCTTCTCATAGACCTTTACACTTGTGCGGGTTTCCACGTTTTGAGCACCTCTAGTTCAGGAGTTATGATTGATTTTTTGATTTTCCATATAGTACAGGAGACATACTATGAATGGGATTTACTCGAGAACTGTGATGGCTCAAAACGTCAATTTCTGCTGAGAGTAGCTTCTCGTAGACCTCTACTCTCGTGCAGGTTTACACGTTTTGAGCACCTCTGGTTTAGGAGTTATGATTGATTTTTTGATTTTCCATATAGTACAGGAGACATACTATGAGTGGGAATTACTTGAGAACTGTGATGGCTCAAAACGTCAATTTCTGCTGAATGTTACTTCTCATAGACCTCTACTCTTGTGCAGGTTTCCACGTTTTGAGCACCTCTGGTTTGGGAGTTATAATTGATTTTTTGATTAACCATATAGTACATGGTACATACTATGAGTGGGAATTACTTGAGAACTGTGATGGCTCAAAACGTCAATTCCGCTGAGAGTAGCTTCTCATAGACCTCTACTCTTGTGCAGGTTTACACGTTTTGAGCACCTCTGGTTTAGGAGTTATGATTCATTTTTTGATTTACCATATAGTGCATGGTACATATTATGAGTGGGAATTATTTGAGAACTGTGATGGCTCAAAACGTCAATTTCTGCTGAGAGTAGCTTCTCATGGACCTCCACTCTTGTGCAGGTTTCCACGTTTTGAGCACTTCTAGTTCAGGAGTTATAAATGGTTTTTTGATTTACCATATAGTACATAGTACATACTATGAGTGGGAATTACTTGAGAACTGTGATGGCTCAAAACGTCAATTTCTGCTGAGAGTAGCTTCTCATAGACCTTTACATTTGTGCAGGTTTCCACGTTTTGAGCACCTCTAGTTCAGGAGTTATGATTGATTTTTTGATTTTCCATATAGTACAGGAGACATACTATGAATGGGATTTACTTGAGAACTGTGATGGCTCAAAACGTCAATTTCTGCTGAATGTTACTTCTCATAGACCTCTACTCTTGTGCAGGTTTCCACGTTTTGAGCACCTCTGGTTTAGGAGTTATGATTGATTTTTTGATTTACCATATAGTACATGGTACATACTATGAGTGGGAATTACTTGAGAACTGTGATGGCTCAAAACGTCAATTTCTGCTGAGAGTAGCTTCTCATAGACCTCTACTCTTTTGCAGGTTTACACGTTTTGAGCACCTCTGGTTTGGGAGTTATAATTGATTTTTTGATTAACCATATAGTACATGGTACATACTATGAGTGGGAATTACTTGAGAACTCTGATGGCTCAAAACGTCAATTTCTGCTGAATGTTACTTCTCATAGACCTCTACTCTTGTGCAGGTTTCCACGTTTTGAGCACCTCTGGTTTAGGAGTTATGATTGATTTTTTGATTTACCATATAGTACATGGTACATACTATGAGTGGAATTACTTGAGAACTGTGATGCTCAAAACGTCAATTTCTGCTGAGAGTAGCTTCTCATAGACCTCTACTCTTTTGCAGGTTTACACGTTTTGAGCACCTCTGGTTTAGGAGTTATAATTGATTTTTTGATTACCATATAGTACATGGTACATACTATGAGTGGGAATTACTTGAGAACTGTGATGGCTCAAAACGTCAATTTCTGCTGAGAGTAGCTTCTCATAGACCTTTACACTTGTGCAGGTTTCCACGTTTTGAGCACTTCTAGTTCAGGAGTTATAATTGATTTTTTGATTTACCATATAGTACATGGTTACTATATAGTGCATGGTACATACTATGAGTGGGAATTACTTGAGAACTGTGATGGCTCAAAACGTCAATTTCTGCTGAGAGTAGCTTCTCATAGACCTTTACACTTGTGCAGGTTTCCACGTTTTGAGCACTCTAGTTCAGGAGTTATAATTGTTTTTTTGATTTACCATATAGTACATGGTACATACTATGAGTGGGAATTACTTGAGAACTGTGATGGCTCAAAACGTCAATTCTGCTGAATGTTACTCCTCATAGACCTCTACTCTTGTGCAGGTTTCCACGTTTTGAGCACCTCTGGTTTGGGAGTTATAATTGATTTTTTGATTAACCATATAGTACATGGTACATACTATGAGTGGGAATTACTTGAGAACTGTGATGGCTCAAAACGTCAATTTCTGCTGAGAGTAGCTTCTCATAGACCTCTACTCTTGTGCAGGTTTACACGTTTTGAGCACCTCGGGTTTAGGAGTTATGTTTCATTTTTTGATTTACCATATAGTGCATGGTACATACTATGAGTGGGAATTATTTGAGAACTGTGATGGCTCAAAACGTCAATTTCTGCTGAGAGTAGCTTCTCATGGACCTCTACTCTTGTGCAGGTTTCCACGTTTTGAGCACCTCTAGTTCAGGAGTTATAAATGGTTTTTTGATTTACCATATAGTACATGGTACATACTATGAGTGGGAATTACTTGAGAACTGTGATGGCTCAAAACGTCAATTTCTGCTGAGAGTAGCTTCTCATAGACCTTTACACTTGTGCAGGTTTCCACGTTTTGAGCAACTCTAGTTCAGGAGTTATAATTGATTTTTTGATTTACTATATAGTTAGCATTAAGTTAGCTCTCCAATTTTCGAGACGTCATATCTCAAAAACTCTGGGTGCTCAAAACGAAATAAAAGTTGCTCAAATCAGCTCAAAACGAGCTCAAAACGATGGTGTGTTTACTTTTTCGATTTCAAAAAGTGGAGAGCTGGCATTAAGTTGGCTCTCCATTTTTGAGTCGTCATATCTCGAAAACGGTGGGTGCTCAAAACAAAATAAAAGTTGCTCAAATCAGCTCAAAACGAGCTCAAAACGATGGCGTGTTTACTTTTTCGATTTTAAAAAGTGGAGAGCTGGCATTAAGTTGGCTCTCCAATTTTTGAGATGTCATATCTCGAAAACGGTGGGTGCTCAAAACGAAATAAAAGTTGCTCAAATCAGCTCAAAACGAGCTCAAAACGATGGCGTGTTCACTTCTTTGATTCCGAAAAGTGGAGAGCTGGCATTAAGTTGGCTCTCCACTTTTGAGACGTCATATCTCAAAAACGGTGGGTGCTCAAAAAAAAAAAAAAAAAGTGCTCAAATCAGCTCAAAACGAGCTCAAAACGATGGCATGTTTGTTTTTCGATTTCGAAAAGTGGAGAGCTGCTCTCCAATTTTTGAAACGTCATATCTCGAAAACGGTGGGTGCTCAAAACGAAATAAAAGTTGCTCAAATCAGCTCAAAACGAGCTCAAAACGATGGCGTGTTTAGTTTTTCGATTTCGAAAAGTGGAGAGCTGGCATTAAGTTGGCTCTCCAATTTTTGAGACGTCATATCTCAAAAACGGTGGGTGCTCAAAACGAAATAAAAGTTGCTCAAATCAGCTCAAAACGAGCTCAAAACGATGGCGTTGAGAGATTTCAAAAATATTTTAGTGGAGAGCCAACTTAATGTTGGTATAAAGAATCGATAAAGAAGTAGTTGAGGGTGAATAGATGTGAAGTAGAGTAGGAAACGTATTATGATGATCCAGATGAAATAATAATGTGATAAAGTGTAAGAAGAGGAGGAAACAAGACGAAAGAGAAGGAAGAAGATGAGGAGAAAGCAGAACAAAACGTTGAGTAGAAGGTTCAAGGTAGAGTAGGGAAAGTGTAATGGTAGGGATGATGATGAAATAATGTGAAAGATATGTTAGAAGAAGTAGAAAGAGGAAGATGAAAAAGAGGAAGCAGAAAGAAAAGAAGAAGATGATGATGACCATATTGCTGACAGGAGGAGAAGAATAGGCTAGTCAGTAGGAAAAGTATACAGTAATGATAAAGATGAAATATTGTAAAAGAAGTAAAATTATAAAGTAGTAGTAGAAGAAGAACAAGAAGAAAAAAATTGAAAAAGGATGGTAGGAGAAGAAGAGGAAGGAGAAGAGGAAAAGAAACTAGAAGAAGAAGAAGAAGATGATGGTATGGTAATAATAGGCCAAGAAGAAAAAGAAGGAGAGTATGATGATGATGATGTTGTTGATGACTTGAGAGGAAGAAAAAACAATTCTTTTTTTTATGATATACAGTAATATGATAATTATTATAATATAAGTGTGAGGGTCAAAGAACGAGACTAAAAAGAACCAAAGAGGAGAAAGAAGAAGAGAAAGAGGAAGTGGAAATGAGTGAATCAGATGACAACGGATATGAGAACGACAGTGAAGAGAGAAAGGATGGAAGAATGATCGTGATAAATAAGAAAGGAGAACTAACAAACGAAGACAGAGACTGTATCCATTATATATTCATTATTTATTGACTGACATTTGTCTCATTCTCTTTAGTCTCTAAGTTAGCCCAGTATTTGCTGCTATCTAGTGACAGAATTCAGAACTAGTTATTCTCTGTCAATCAGGCTCGAGTGGGCGGAGCTTGGAAGCGTGCCTTATCAGTGCTTGCTTGCCATTGGTCCGCAGTTGAAACTGGCGAACCCTTGTAGAGAATGATTTCATTATCAGTTTTCTTTCCAAAGGACCCTGCATGATGAGGTTATGATTTTGTGATAATTTTAGCGAAATATATGCAGTCCGTAATATATATAATATTCATCAACATTAAAATTTATCGATTCAATATATAATTCTAATTATCTTGTAACTTTTTGGATGTATTTTGGAACGTCCAATAGATGTGATACTCATCTACACTAAAATTTTTCGATTCAATTCTAATTATTCTTTTGTAACTTTTTGCTGGATGTATTTGAAAGTAGCATGAAGAAGAAGAAGAAGAAGAAGAAGAAGAAGAAGAAGAAGAAGAAGAAGAATAAATAGAAGAAGAAGAAGAGAAAGAAAAAGAAGAAGAAGAATTCGATTGAGAAGAGGAGAAAATAAACAGTAGACAAATTGAAGACGAGGAGGAATTCGTTAGAGAAGAAGATGGTGATGATGAAGATAAAAGCGAACCAGCGAAAAAGTAAGTCGAAGAAAATTAGTTGAAGGTTAGGTAGGAGAATACATAAGAAAAAGATAATTTGGGGGAAACAAGAACATGATGATTAATTGAAAACGAAAGTTGTTTAATAACAAATCAGAATTGGACAAATAAGATTAAAACGCAAAAGAATATATGATGATTTAGATGAAGGTGGCTATGAAGGAGAAGAAGAAGGAAATATAGATGAAGATAACAACTGTACCCTATATCTTTTTACGTTGTTGAAAAAGGTGAAGAAGAATATTAGACAAAGATGAAGAAGATAAAGCAGAAGACTGAGAAGCGGAAAGAAAAAAAGAAGAAGAAGGTGAAGAAGAAGAAGAAGAAGAAGAAGAAGAAGAAGAAGAAGAAAGAAGAGGTTGATGAAGAAGAAGAAGGTGAAGAAGAAAATGTAGATGATGACTACAGAACCCTATATCTTTTTATGTTGAAAAAGGTGAAGAATTATTTGAAAGAGAAGAAGAAGAGGGTGATGAAGAAGAAGAAGAAGAAGAAGAAGAAGAAGAGTGTGAAGAAGGAGAAGAAGAAGCAGATCATTGCGTGATCTGCAACCATTAGAGCTTCAACGGTTCTCAGAGATGACCTGAAATGAGAAAAGATCCAGATTGACTTTAGAGTGAGATGGACTGTCCAAGACTGAATGAAACAGATAAGGATGGAAGTAAGGCGCAGACAAGATTAGCGAGGGTGTAGACGAGAAGGAGAGAGATTGATAAAGTAATAGGAGGGTGTGAAGAATGACAGAGACAGAGTGTAACGGTCTGTAAATAGTAAGGTGTTTCATTTTTCCAAAGTGGATAGATGGAAAATTGTGGTCATTGCCTCGTGAAAATCCGTTCTAGTTTTAATGCTGATTGCATCATTCCTAGCCGCTCTTAGCACAGGATTAGGAGAAATCCGATCAAGATCTGTCACTTTTCACTCTTTCTGTCTCTCTTTATCCTCTGTGCTGTTTGATAGTGACCATTCCACGATTTTCTATCTAAAGCGGCCTCGCGATTTCATCACCAGCACCTCTTCAATGGAGCTGAATAGAGCGGAGAAATTTAACGAGAGTGTTTTTATTTGTGGGATTTATTGAATAACTGCAGCATTTTGCTTTGTTACGTCATTTCAAGTGAACAACTACAAGACTTACCTATTTCGGACTATGTGTAACCTTATCTAAATTTGCGAGAGGAATATCACAAGGTTACCTTATTCTTTCTCTCCCTATCATTTTGATGATGTACTTATTGTATGAATCAATAAATAAATTTCGAATGTTTGAGATTTCGCTTCTATAGTAAGGTCCACGTTATAATGACAGTATTCGATTAACTTTGGTTTTGCTATCCTTGTCTATCATTCGACAAAGCCGGTGGTACTATCCTTTTCTAGGTCCACAACGATGCCAATTATGTTTTTGACAGTGTAGAAATATAATTAATTAATGCAGAGAATCGGCATCGCTATTATTCTATCTTTATCCACTGCCATTATAACGTGGACCTCACTATAGTTGGCTATTATTGAAGTTCGATACCTTCTTTACAAACCTATAATCTTCTATTATTACGTTGTCATTGTAGAGTGCCGAAATATGATACTCATTATCAACATACAGTTTTAAAGAAACAGTTTTGGGCTTTAAGTCTGTTGTTCCTTTCCCAATCATTCATAGTTGAGAATTATATTGTTTTTTCCTTTAGGGTAACTTTTAATATAAATAGAAATATAAATCTCAGTACCCTTTTAAATTATTTTATCACAAAATATTCGGGCATTAATGCTATTTTAAAGAAAACGGACTATCTAGTCAATGTTGTGATAAAATAATTTAAAAGGGTACTGAGATTTATATTCCTATTTTGAGAATGATATTGTATGTGTAAATAAATAAATGAATGAATAAATTAATATAGAAAGGCTTTAGATGTATTATTTGAATGAGAATCATAGCACTATTTTCTAATCTCCTAGGGTTGCTTTCTCCAAAGCTGTTTCAACTATTAAACTTACTTTCAACTGTTTAACCCAACCATTTCAAATAGGTCAACCCGTTAAATCAATGTATGGTCGCATTTTTTATAATATGTTTCTATTGAATCAGCAAATGGTTTTAACTAGAATATTCTGTTTAACTCTTCTGGATGAAGCGACTCCTTATCATACTAAGATACTGTTCTCTCATACCAATATTATCAATGCATAATCTATAGTGAGGTCCACGTTATAATAGCAGTAGAGGAAGATAGGCGAACAACGTTGCCGAACCTCTGTCTTGTCAATGCCTTCTATAAACGGTAGCTAATACAGGTTCATTGATGTAATATTAACCGTTCATTCTCGTTTAAAATAATCAATTATTATTTTATTAAGCAAGAAATTATATTCTTCAATAATATCATAATGAATTTTCATAATTAAGATGAAAGATTTTGTTAATTAATTATTACTAATTCTACATTGTTGAAAGACGATCTGGCAACAGAGCAAAGCGAGAATGAGTTAGCGCTATACGCTTTGTTGACTGATAGACAAGGATAGCAATACCATTGCTAATCAAACACTGCCATTGTAACGTGGACCTCACTATCGAATTCGAGTGTTTGAAGGAATCCACTCTTTATCATACTTATTATCAATGCATAATCTAGCCTGAATACTGATACTGAAGGTAGATTGTCATTCCCACGATTAATATATTATTCCCACGTAATGTTCATTTATAAAATTATTCACATCATCACCAATTTTTATCTACGTAGTATAATTATTATTGTACTCAACGTTGAATATTCTGAATTTGTTTTCAAAGGTAATCTCTGTAAAAATTTTCTAATTCATCGTCGTTGAATTTCCAATTTTACTTTCCTTGCTCTATTACCATAGGTAAGGAAAGTATTGCTTTCCGAAAAAAATTAAGGTACCCCAATTTCTAAATTTCTATACGTTTCAAGGTCCCCTGAGTCCAAAAAAGTGGATTTTGGGTATTGGTCTGTGTGTGTGTGTGTGTGTGTGTGTGTGGTGTGTGTGTGTGTGTGTGTGTGTGTGTGTGTGTGTGTGTATGAGTGTATGTGCGTATGTGTACACGATATCTCATCTCCCAAATGACTTGGAATGACCGGAATGACTTGAAATTCGGAACTTAAGGTCCTTACACTATAAGGATCCGACACGAACAATTTCGATCAAATGCAATCCAAGTTAAAGTTATACCTGCAATAGTCATCGATAAGTTCTATCAACTGCCACAAGTCCCATATCTGTAAAAATTTCAGGAGCTCCACCCCATCTATGCAAAGTTCGATTTTAGATTTTCAATATCAGGTTTCATATATATTTTAAACGAAGAATTTCAAGTGGAAAAGATTGAGCATGGAAATCTCTTCAATTAATGTCCAGTAACAACATTTTCACCTAAAATTGAAAATAAGCTTGAAATTTGAGAAAATGTGATTATTCAATTGCAAACTGTTTGCAACACTATTAAATCATTCACTATGAAGAGATAGCAGACCTCGTGTGTCTCCAGCGTTATTGCCCTGTCACCAGCTGGCTCAAATCTTTGAATAGTAGACTTGAGATGCGTCAGGTGATCAATTTTCATAACGACAAGGAAAGTTGTGTGAGTGCGCCACACCAGATTTTTTGTATTGCAATATATTAATAATAATAATTATATCGAGTGACCTGGCTGGCTCAGGTCTTGTTTCAAGAGTTTCAGGTCGCATCTGATCAATTTCAAAACCTCTGACATGTCCTAGAGACTGCTTTTTAGGCAGCCGGGATCGACGCCATAACGTGTCCATTCGAAGCACAGGAGTGACCCGAGAAAGATAAAAAATGAAAGTAATGGAATGAACTATAATTTCTCTGATTGCCAATGAATTGCAACCAGAGGAGTTTATTGACAAAACATATACATAATTATTTTATTATACATACAAATGTTGCTAATACTAAACTTAGTTCTAATTATGATACCCCACTATAATAATATGTGTCGGGATGATCATAATATTCTTTTTTAAAACATATATGAAAATTGAAAGTACTTTTTATTTAGTTGAGTTAGAATATAACTTGAAAGTCTTCTCTACACTCAACCTTGGGATCAGTTTTCCCATTTGAGTTTCCCATTTTCTCCAAGCAATTTTCATCCGCATCTCCTCATCTCTAATATTTTCTCCATTCGGATATCAGGTCCGTTACAGTTGAATGAGAAAAACGTCGAGAAATCTGGTTGTTGCTGTGTTGGTGACAAACATCGCGATTAATTGGCTCTTCATTGATTTTTCACGGTGATCTCTTTCTCTTTCTCCTGTCCGATTTTCACCCGATTCTCTCACTTTCTATTCTGTCTCGCCTTCAGAAAAAATGACCATGGTTCATAATTTGATCTCTTTTTGACAGCTTAGTTTATTTTCTTATGTAAACCATGGCTGTTTTGATCTTAGTAATTGAAATGCTGTAGCTGGTCTTTCAATTTCCTAAAACGTTTTATGCAATTGTCACACTACGTTGAGGGTTAAGTGTAAGAGAGGGCCGACTGCGCCCTAACTTCGCCCTCCCAGGTATAAAATAAAGGCAGTCATTCTATTCTATTCTATTCTACGTTTCTCGCAATCTGTCTTTTGTCTATTCCAGGCTTTTACAATGCTCATTTTGTCGAAACAAAAATGAGATATAACTATGAGTAATGGCCACACTTTGACTTTCTTACCTGGCAAATTAAAGTGCTGTCAGGGACAATTTTATAGAAAATGCTATTTTTTTCGAAACAAAAATGAATATTAAGTTTGTTTCTCGGTCCTGCAAAATTATTTCATTAATATGTAAATATTTCTTTTTCTAGTGATAACAATGTGAAATATTTCTTCTATGTTTGGTTTTGAAGCATCTACATTTAAAAATCTACGTTGTGAAAACAATTAAGGACTGAAAATTTTGTGAAGTGAACAACTACAAGACTAAACCTATTTCGAACTATGTGTAACCTTTTCTAAATTTGGGAGAGGAATAGCACAAGGTTACCTTATTTTTTCCCTCCCTATCATTTTGATGATGTACTTATTGTATCAATCAATAAAAATAAACAATAAAATAAAAATAAAATCAAACTACGAGTATTAGCTATACATTGGCTTTATCACCTGGCAAATGTAAGTGCTATCAGGGAGTTTATAAGCACCAAATAGGTATCATTTATAATTAATATATGAATCACCTCCTGATATGAAGCTAAAAGAGGAGTGTTGTTCATAAATCAATGTTTAAAAGTTGATCTTTCATGTATTTTGTGCTTTTTCATTGCATCTCTCAGGTAATCAAGACTAACTTTTTGTCATATTCTGTTTTTGATTTTTTTTCTGCTGAGTGTGATGCCCACCTAAGCTCTAGGCTTTTACGTGAGGCGGTTGATTATGAGATTTGAAGTAATGATTGATTGAAACAAGGTCTATAGAAACCTTGGATTGAAATACATTGAACCTATTTATAGACCTTGGATTGAAATATCTTTGCAAATCCTAAATTTTCATGGATTATTATCTCTATTACTTTCTATGTATTAGATACTGTAGTTTGGATATCAGATGATATAAATCTGAATCATAACATATCCTTCTTCCAAATGTCTCGTGTAGACAGAATGTACTAAATATCATAAGACGCTCTTGTTTTCCGCAGTCAACTAAACATCAAAACAGGACTGTAATATCATCAGACAGGTGGAATCTATTGCATAAGAAATAACAATGGCTCCAGAATTTCTGACACTTGAAAGTAGATATTCTCCAAAGAAGAGGAAATAATGATAACGTATGTCAACAATAGACGCGACAAGAGTTGACAGCTATTAATCAAATAAATGGATTGGACATATTCTACAAAACACGTTTGATAAACGGTAATATCCAGCAAACCTGACTATCGTTTCTTTTTCCGGCTAGTTTTACCATTATCAGAGAGGAAAGACTTCTATTTTCTTCATTCTAGGATATTCGTAGACTTTTATATATAATTTTTCAATTTAATCAGAAAATGTTGATGCATATGACGAAGCCTCATGCACTGAATTAATTAAAAAAAAACATACTCGTTCATTTATTTTTTTAATAAATTTAATCATGAAGTGTTGATGTATTTAATGATGTGTGGATGGTGTAATAATCAAGAGAACCCGAGTTCGGATCTCGACCGGGGCAAAACGTTTTTGACCACAGCACAATCACATAGATAGGGTCTTTCGGAGGAGACGATAAGCCGTCGGTCCCGATTACCTAAAAAGTAGTCGTCATCTCTCATCATTACACTCACTCATTACCCACGCACAAGTCTAAGAGTTTATGTAGGCATTACCCTCAGTATTATTAATATTATATGTCGAAGCCTCATGCACTGAATATAACACTGGAATACATCTGAAAACTGAATTATGCTCCTCATGAACCCAGTACCGTAATTGAATTCACTTTCTTCATGAGGTTTAAATTTCTCTGACTACTATCATAATTGACCGAGGGAAGTGAGGTCTAAGATTCAAGTCGACGGTTTAGCATTTCTCTTAATGTTTGAATGTTTATATGTTGCGCATTTACGGCGAAACGCGGTAATAGATTTTCATGAAATTTGACAGGTAAGTTCCTTTTTTAATTGCGCGTCGACGTATATACAAGGTTTTTGGAAATTTTGCATTCAAAGGATAGTATAAAAGAAAAAATCAGAATATGGAATTATTCATCATAAATCAACTGACAAGTGATTGATTACACAGATGTGTGGAGAAGCCAGTCTATTGCTGTATTTCCATAAGGTCTACAGTTTCAATCAGGTACTTGTGGATGAGAAGGTCTACTGTTCGCAGAACTACTAGTATAGTAGTTGCCAGAGTTTGGTATGAATGAAATTAATTACACTACATATTAACATACCTTTCCATGAATGAACCAGGTTTATAGGCTTGAAATTAAAGCCAAGGTCCCAATGTTAATAGTCATGTGTGTTGAATGGTTAGAATTGTGTGTTAGGCACGTTATTTGTGACTATGACAGGTGTTTTTATATGCATGAAATGGCTGCTGTCCCCTGTGGTATTTCCTCCGGAAACCTGGCGACTCCACCCCTCCATAATTTTTTACTCTTTGTCATATCGTTCCTACATGAGTAATGAGCATTCAGTGGACAATCGTTTTCAGCTGCTGGAATTGTAATGTGTTGAAACTATTGAGACTAGGTCCAAAGATAACATGGACATTATTGTTCAGTGGATTCTCATATTGTTTCCTTTTTCGTGTTTGAATTTTTTTGTGTATGGTGGTTCTGTAATTTATTTATTTATTTTATTATTATAATTTTTACAAGAAGCACTGAATGGGAGAGGAAAACTAAGGATACTCCTTGTACTATTTCTCTCCCAAATTTAGATAATAATTTAAAAGTCCGAAATGAGGTTATGATTCCACCTTCTGAAATTTAGTTCTTTTCCACTCAAAAACAACTAAAACTAAGAATTTTGAATTTTGAAGGTTGAGAAACTGGATAGGAAACAAAAATATTACACTCAAATCACTGATAATTGAAACATTTTCACGTAATTTTACAAAATTTAGAGCCGGAAAAATTGAACTTATTATTCAGCATTGGAATGTATATTGATTAATCATTCCATCAATAATCAATAATTGCTAAAAAAAAGTTCTGTATTTATAACTAGCAGGTAACCCGTGCTCCGCAAGGGTCTAATTAAAAACTTGATCTACTGATATCTTGAAGAATTTAAAATGGGCCTATAACCATCCTCGGTGAATTGAGAATCAATATATATTATTCGAAATTTCAAGCTAATCAGTCCAGTAGTTTAGACGTGATGATGCGTCATTCGTGAATTTCCTATCCCGTACGTGTATAATAAGCCAATTATTTATTTAACTAGTAGTTCTGTGAACAGTAGACCTCGCGTAGTTATAACGACGTCCCAAACCATAAGCACATCCACACTGATACACTAACTATTTATTTGATCAGATTATGCTTACACAAGATTTAATTATCATGTAACGCTTTCCGGAATTTAGCGCGAGAAAACCAGAAGACATCTAGGCGCCCAGACTAGCTGTTAAAAGTTCTTTGCATCCTATTTAATAGTGCATAAAAATTGCAGTCAATGAGGCATGCAATTTATAGTCTAAACAGCTGCTAATTTTTTACCAAGTTACATTGAGATATTGAATTGCATGCGTAATGGCATGCAATTTATAGTCAACTCGACAGCTGATTTATGATGAATAATTCTATAGTCTGATTTTCACTCTAATATTGACGTATGAAGGAGGCTCCTTTTTCCTTTTATATTATCCTTGAAAATAATGCAAAATTTCCAAAAACCTTGTATATACGTCGACGCGCAATTTAAAAAGGAACCTGTCAAATTTCATGAAAATCTATTTTACGGCGTTTCGCCGTAAATGCGCAACATATAAACATATAAACATTAAGAGAAATGCCAAACCGTCGACTTGAATCTTAGACCTCACTTCGCTCGGTCAATTATATTTTGAAATTATAGATTAATGTATATTAATTAATTCATATCAATTAATAATGAGTAAAATTGGGTAATAATGAGTTTATATTATTGTCGTGACGCGACGTGAAATAATGTGCCCCGAGTCTCCTAGATAAGATGAATGCTAGTTTTGTCTCAAAAATGTGAACGTATACATATGATCATATGATACAAATTCATCTATGATACAATCATACATACTTTCTCATATATGATCACATGACACAAACTTATCTAGCAGACTCGTGTCACGACATGTCGCGTCGCGTCTCAATATGCGACTAGCCTACCAATAAAAGCCACACGCATTATTAAATATAATAAAAATCCTTATAAATTCAAAATTATTACGATCTTGGACTGAAATTTTACTGCTATGATACAGACATTGAATATAGGCCTATACAATTTTGTAATATACGGTAGCTTAGTCAATCTATGTGTAACCTTATCTAAATTTAGGAGAGGATTAGCACAAGGATAGCTTATTTTTTCACTCCCTATCATTTTGATGATGTATTTATTGTATGAATCAATAAAGAATAAAATAATTTGAAAAGGAGACATAGGTTTATGCCTTGTCTACCATTCTATGATGTGTATCTTCCTTCAGAGATGATCATTATGTGTGCTCAACACTTTTTTTACTCGCTCTGACCATTTTATAGAAATGATTGACCGAGCGAAGTGAGGTCTAAGATTCAAGTCGACGGTTTGTCATTTCTCTTAATGTTTAAATGTTTGAATGTTTATATGTTTTTATGTTGCGCATTTACGGCGAAACGAGGTAATAGATTTTCATGGAATTTGACAGGTATGTTCCTTATTTAATTGCGCGTCGACGTATATATAAGGTTTTTTGAAATTTTGCATTTCAAGGATAATATAATAATTATAATATAAGGAAAAAGGAGCCTCCTTCATAGGCCAATATTGGAGTAAAAATCAGACTATAGAATTATTCATCATAGATCAGCTGACAAGTGATTACACAGATGTGTGGAGAAGCCAGTCTGTTGCTGTATTTCCATAAAGTCTATAGTTTCAATCAGGTACTTGTGGATGAGAATACTGCGTGAGGTCTACTGTTCACAGAACTACTATTTATTTTTTCATCGACCTATTGAGCATTATAATCTCCGTTGTATTGATTCAGTATACCGTAGAACTCATTATTTCAAGCACACCGGTGACAATGACATTGGTAACAATGAAAAACAGTTCAAATAAAATATGAAATAATGTTATTCATCCATAATATTTTTCGGGTAAATGAACTGTGAGGTGACCCGTGCAACGGAAAACCTCTCTAACGGAAACCACCATAGTATTCGAGTAGGAACAAAAGACGTTTCTCTTCCTTTCAAAAGTTCTGCTACGATTCTTGGAGGCGTTCTTTGGTTGGTTCACGGTCCGACGGTTCGATTGCTGGTAGACGCATCGCATTTGAATACGATTAATTCACCTTTGAATCTGTTTGAAAGCTGTAGCAGTACATTACAAATTGTTTAAGAATACAAGGTGCAAGAGAGATTAGGTGCAATCATGCAGCCTGAAATCAGAAATCATGCAACTTAAGTCAGAAATCATGTAATCTGGAGTCAGAAATCATGCAACCTAGTCATAAAATGTTTGCCAGACAATAAAATTGTGGTTTTAGATCTTTTGGATTCAATTAGCTCTATGAGCTAGTTATTTGAAAAGAAGTCTTTGAGAAGAGAGCAGAAGTCTTCGGGGTGACTTACAGCATTTAATTTGGATTTTCGTTTAATATAATAATTACTGTTGCAGTTAATTACAAATAATTGTCAAAGAATATGAATAATTGCAAGGGAGATTAGGTGCAATCATGCAAGATGAAATCAGAAATTATGCAACCTGAAGTCAGAAATCATGCAACTTGAAAATGAAATGTTTGCAAGCCAATAAATTAGAGGTTTTCTTGAACTTTTGGATTCAATTAGATCTTCAGATTTGACTTGACGTGTGAACGTGATTGTGGTTTCTACGACTTTTTGAATCAATTAGCTCTTAGTGCTTGAGTGCGTAGTTGTTTTTTGGGGCGATCGCTTCCATTCTAGATAAATATTTATCTATTAATATTTTATCTACTAATTTCATAATTTTGTTTGTATTATAAATTTTACTAATGTTATTATAAAAAACTTTAATCCCATATCAGTGAATGAAGTTTGTAAATAGTAATTATAATACGCAATAAGCAACTAATTACTTATACCCCAACACATATAATTTATAGTGGGGTGTATATTTATTCATTGAAATTATCATTTATTCATTGTTGAAACACCGCCGATTTATGTAGTTACATTACAATACTATATTATCAATATTCTAATGTTGCATTCAATAATCTTCATTGTAATTAATAAGTTTTCATAATATGTGAATTTGTTGCATAATTAGCTGCTATACTGTAATTTATTGTAAATTCGTGTATGAACCAGAATATATTGTAACTTACTTGAATAAATAATTCTAAAAAAAAAATCGTAACAAATCACCCAATTTTTATTTTCATGCTCTGTTCTTTTTGGTTTCAAAGATGTGGCCGTTGCCTTGATTCTCTTTTAATAAATGTTTGTGCCTTTTTTTCATGTATTCAAATAGTATATTAGGTCATCCTTCATCATGTTATTCATATGTTTTTTTTAGTTTGTTAGTTTCTAAGTTTCTCTTAGTTGGTTGTTTTCTAATTAACGGTTTTCATGACCATATTTGGAACAAATGGCCGTGACTTGTCTCGGCCAATGGCAGTAGAGCTCAGCCTCTATTGGTCGACAGCTAATGACCAATCGAAGGGCTTCATCCAACTATTCTGCAGCTCAATGGTTGGCTTCAGTTTACTGGAGATTGGTGAAATGGATTGACAGTAGTACAGGATCTCGGATTGTTTTGATAAATCAATGATTCTGACAAAATCAACTTGTTTCCATTTAATACAGTAGTTGCTTCTACCTCCAAGTAAACAATTGAAAATTGTTTGGAATTCAAATACAGATTAAAAACCCCCGGTCAAAATATATTGTAAAAATATAATCAAAATATATTGTCTGAGTATTGAAGAGCATAAATTTATTTTGAAAAGTGAAAGTGACATAACCAACATTTTGATTTGGACAGTATAGTATAAATTGGAAATGGGACAGTTTTGGGCATGGGCCTGTTGTGCCTTTCCTCATCTCAAGTATTTGTACACAATGTGATAAATAAATAAAATCTAGTTGAAATTGAAGCTCTAGAAAGAGCATATATTTTCTCAGGTTTGAATATATTGTGGGTTGTGGTAGAGACTCATTGGTTGCGTTCAAAGCCACTGATCGGTGAGTGAACGATGAGACCGGTGAGTGAACGTGGCTCTGAACGAAGCACTGTTTGATCTAACTCAAAGACCTTAAAGATGCATGAACTCACATGCAGCGCTAGTGTACTTGGAATTGAAATCGGCCATTGAGGGGACAACCTGGAAGATTACTACATTCTAAAGTTCTTGAAGATTTCTTTAATCTATAATATTACAAAAATATGTATTATATAATATCTCGCGCTAAAATAACTCAATGGCAGCCTTTGATTTCAAGTAAGAGCTAGCATTGGGAAGGCTTAGGCATTGTGGTAAGCATAGCATTGTGACACCACCTCTTACGTAGTGTATTGACATTTCTTAGTCAAATTGTCTCAAATGAATAATTAATTCTCAATTATTACAGAACTTTTAATATTTCAATCCATTATAATTAATTAATTATCGTCGTCGTCTTCCTACAAGGATTAGGCAATTTGCCTGTTCCGACTTCAAACTCACCATCACATCCATCTTTTACGGGGTCTGCCCACACTTCTCCTTCCAACCGGGCTATACAACATGACTGCCCTGGTAATCCTGTCGCTCTCCATCCTTTCAATATGCTCTTTCCAGTTTCGCCGATTTTCTTCAATCTTCTGCCATATGGAGATTATATTGAGCACGCTTCTTATATCAACATTATGAAGCCTATCTTCCCTTGTGCACCCTTGTACTGCTCTTAAAAACCCTCATTTCGGCAGCCTGTAACCTACTCCATTCTTTCTTCCTAGGTATCCAAGATTCAGAGCCATATAAGAGCGTTGGAATAGCCATAACCTTATAGAATTTAGGTTTTGTCTCTCTCGCTCTGTTTCTCAAAGCCCTATTTATTGTTCCACAAATGGATTGGAATCTATTCAATTTTACACTCAAGTCTTGGTCCATTTCATAGGTTATATCACTCAAATACTTGAAGTGTGATACTTGTTCCAGGACTTTATTATCGAGGACTATTCAGATCTCAATGGATATTTTCCCTGGAAAGCCAACACCTTCGTTTTGCTGAATGAGATCTTCATGCCATACCAGCACTGAGGAGATCAGATGGTATAGTGCTCTCTGCAGATCATCCTCAGTTTCTTTCATTAATTAATTATATGATCTATTATTAATGAATCATAAACGACGCTTATTATAAATCAGCCCTTGAAATTAAATTACGGAAATTATCTTGTCATTTCAAATTTTAACTCTTCGTTATAGTAGAATCGTGGGAAGATTAATTTCAATCAGGTAGGCCTAGTTTTGATTCTGCTACCACCAATAAATCCGGAGTTGTCCTGGTTATGTTTTGTTGTCTGTTGATGGAAGGACGTTCCGTTCCAATTAATGGAGATTCGACTCGGACTGAATGGAAGAAGGCCAATTGAGGCTGGTCAGCAAATCTGAGTCCCGCCAACTAGTCCTATATCTTGTCAGTCAAAATGCGCCTTGCTGGAGCAAGGTGAATTCAGATCTTGTATTTTTAGCGTAGAGAATCTTCCATTGAAAAAGTGGAGGCTCTATGAAGGTGAAGTTTCATGTTGCAGTTGTTTGTGTTAATCACAGTACATTCTACAGTTTATTCAAGACTAGTAGGTAACCATGCTCCGCAAGGGTCTCATGAAAAACTTGACGAACTGAACACTGACATTCTGAAATCTTGAATAATTTTATAAAGTAGGTTTTTAATCATCCTCGGCTAAATAAGAATCTGTATGCCAAATATGCAGTTAATCAGTTATGCAGTTATGCAGTTAATCAGTCCAGTAGTTCAGACGTGACGATGCGTCCGTC
>NW_024090744.1:0-23035 GCF_014356525.2 Nilaparvata lugens
AACATCGAAAAACACAGAAAAAACATTGAAAAAACATTGAAAAACAATGAAAAAAATAGAAAAACATCGAGAAATATCGAAAAGAAAAACCTTGAAAAAACATTGAAAAACTTCGAGAAACATCGAAAAACACAGAAAAAACATTGAAAAACAATGAAAAACATTGGAAAACATCGTAAAACATCGAAAAATACAGAAAAAACATTGAAAAATATTGAAAAACATCGGAAAACTCTGAAAAACATTGAGAAACATTGAAAAACATCAAAAAACATTGAAAAACACTGAAAAACATCGAAAAACATTGAAAAACATTGAAAAAACATTGAAAAAACATTGAAAAACACTGAAAAAACATTGAAAACACTGAAAAAACATTGAAAAACATGAAAAACACTGAAAAACATCGAAAAACATTGAAAAACATTGAAAAACATTGAAAAACACTGAAAAACATCGAAAAAACATAAAAAAACATTGAAAAACATTGAAAAACAATGATAAACATTGAAAAACATCAAAAAACACTGAAAAACTCTGAAATACATCGAAAAAACATAAAAAAAACATTGAAAAACATGAAAAACACAGAAAAAAACATTGAAAAACACTGAAAAAACATTGAAAAACATTGAAAAAAAAAAAAAAACATTGAAAAACAATGAAAAACATTGAAAAACATCGAAAAACATTGAAAAACACAGAAAAAACAATGAAAAACATTGAAAAACATTGAAAAACATTGAAAAACAATGAAAAACATTGAAAAACACAGAAAAACATTGAGAAACAACGAAAAAAATTGAAAAACATCAAAACAACATTGAAAAATATTGAAAAACATTGGAAAACACTGAAAAACATCGAGAAACATCGAAAAAACATCAAAAAACATTGAAAACACTGAAAAAACATTGAAAAACATTGAAAAACATCGAAAAACATTGTAAAACACAGAAAAACATTGAAAAACTTTAAAAAACATTGAAAAAATGTTCAAGTCACAAAATTGACTCAAGTTAAAAAATGCTCTCTAAATAATGAAAGAATGTCTCACCTCATCTTTGTTGCAGTTGCGCCCTCCCAGCAACCAGCAAGTCCAGAGTCCAGAGTTGTCGTCCAGTCTTTTGAGCACTTTTTTCACATCACTGCACTACTTTCACTATACTTCGAATGCACTCGCGGAACGTGTATCCATTTTTGTACGGTACGGAATATTCAGAGTTCATCACTGTATGCAGTGGGTGATAGCTGAAAATAGAAAACAAAAACTATTAGAATGATGCAGTAGTAACACATCAACAAATCAAACATATTTTATTGATGAGTCGAAGTGTCACTGTTCTAGGAATTCAAAGTACTACACTAGAATATTCTACCTATATGGGATTGAGTATTATAACAATCAAGATTGGACTCTTGTTCTGAAATTATTTTCAGTGAAATCTCGAGATAAGAAACATCCTGCATTGCCTTTGCATTAATTTCTTGTTAAACAAAGGTCCTTGGAGATCATTAAACTTGTATAACTGGATTTGTTCCATCAATCTTATTTCAGAATTGATTCATAACTCCAAACTCTATAATCATAATTCATGAGAATTTCATCAATAAAAGGATTGAAGTGGACAGCGCATCAGCATTTATCTGATGGCTCCAAAAATATTTCAAAATATCTCGAATTCATATAGATTCAATATAATATCCTATTAATTACTAATAGAGATCCATCTCTATACTTTTTGAGAACATGTCCAAACAATATGGAAACATATTATTATTGTTTCTCATATAAAATCAATAATCCTATTTCTCATCAAATTGAGATGTAGTGAAGCTGTAACAGAAAGCAGTTGATTAGATGCATTGACATGAAAATTACAGTGAATCAATCCGAATTCTAGATTTTTTGTTGAAATTCCATCTTCTTGAAGACTGCAGACTCTCAGACAAGTATACTTGTCATGAGATGATAATTATATAGGCCTATGTAGTAACTGTGTCAATAGATGCTTTCTTGGTACCTATATTCTCCAAGAGGTAATAATAATTATAAAGTCTATAATGTTTTTTATTACATTGATGAAAGTTAATATTGAAGAAGTCTCATGTTTTCATGAGAATACAGTAGCAGACTTATTTAAATTCTCTCAAAAAATGTTCATTTTTCGAGAATAAGTTATTATTTTATATGAATAGAGTTCAATATCCACTCAATTCTCAGTCAACAATAAATATTCATCACTATTACAGTAGGTCTACTATATTAAGTTACTCTAAGAACAAAATTACATTTGTTGGGTCCGCTCCAATATTATATTGAGCACTGTATCCCTCCACAGGAGTATACAGTATATGAGATTACACTACTCATTGCAAGTAGTGGATGGACATTGTGATGTTTCGGACTCCACCTAAACTGTGGATCCGTAGTGTCCCAATTGTAGCAGCTGCAGGTGGAACTACCACGAGAGGTTTCCATCACCAAATTAACCAATACAATCAAATCATACCATACAATCAAATAATTAAAACTAACTTTACCTCTATGAAATATTTCTTTTAAGATTATTATACTATCCAATCTGCTTCTTCTTTTATATTAATTTGGTGATATCCGACTGATGATTGTCATAAATTTAGGCATAGAATGAACAAATAATTATTGACAAAAAAGAGTGAAGAACTTATCTGAAGTGTTGGGACTGCTTCCTTAATCCTCTCTGCATCATGATTCCTCATCCTCTTTGATGACTGAGATCGGTGAAACTGGAAATAAAGAGGGGAAAAATTCGTGTTTTTGCTGGAAAAATCAACTAAAACGAGTTTATTTGCGGGGAATTGAAAAATAGAAACTAATAAAAGGAGGAGATATGTTGATTTTTTGAAAAAATTGTGTTTTGGCAGCTTAAATAAGGGTAAATTTGTAAATGGAAAATTTGAAAGGTGCTAGTAAACATCCCTGCACTACTCCATTCCTTTTCTTGAGAGTATTTTCATCATTTTGTTTTCATTTATCAAAGTTTTATCGCAGAGAAAGGATATGCGTTAGTGAACTGACTTCTTATTCTATGGTTTTATACAAATTTCGCAAGCTCTTATTCAGATATTTACAATCGCCGTTATCAAATGAATTGTAGAAGTCAACAAATAATGCATTTTGAGAATTAAGGTATTCTTGGCTTGGCTTTGTAGCTCTGTTTTTGAAGAGTTTTAAAACCTAACAGATATTTTCTGGTTATTTGAATTCAAATTGAAATGGCCGCTACAAGAGTCAAGTCTACCAACATGATTCTCCCAGAGAAAGTATCGATTTGGTACAAGGTGGGAATATGTTTCAATTTCATGATTTTTCAAGTTTTCAGATGAATCTATGTGTCCAATTCTATTCCATTTGAAATTCACTCATTCTCTAGATAGAATGCTATCAATATTGTTTGCAGAATGATATGCATAATCCAGCATGATGTTAAAAGGAAAGGAGGATCTTATCAATTATGTCATTCTATAGACACTAATCAACATGAATGATTAATCTATAAAGTCTGTGCCCTGAATTGTAATGAATTTATAGACTAGTACTAAAACTCGTTGCACACAGGTTCATCAGTAGCGGTTATTAACTGCTACGGGAACGCGGAATTAGGAATGTCCGCAACTGAAATGTTTATCACATTCCCACTTCCGTGTTCCCGCCACAGCTAGTGGACGCTACTATTGTCCCTGTGTGCGGCTCCTTCAAAGAACGCTATTAAAACTCACTCTAAACACACTTTCAATAAGTTGGTTCAAAATGGCTACCTCCTCAACCAATAGTGGGACTGTATCTCAAGATTGTATGGAGGAGGAGGGGGGATGAATACTCAAAGATTGGTAATTAATATTTCTATAAATATGATCAGTATATTTGATTCCTCCCAATAGAATACAGTTAAAATACACAACTCAGCAGTTGGAAAAACATTGACGAATATTATTGAATTTGTAGTGAAAGTATCCTTGGGTACAGAAAAAGGGTGGGGGTATCCAAGTCTTCACAGAATTTATTTTTATAATTATGAATTGGGTTCAGAAAACAATGAAACTTCATAACTATTAGAATGACCCAGCTTTTAAAATCATAGCGGAAATGAACCAGACAGGAATAATTATAACATCCTGAGATCAATTCACTCATGAACCAACAACTCTTCAATATAATGACAAATTGAATAAAAATATAATGATGAATGAAATTAAATGAATGATGAAATAAAAATAAAATGAATGATAAAATAAAAATAAAATGATGTAAACCAAAAACAAAATTTTATTACAAATTAATAATCATAAAATAATAAGATGAATGAAAAAATTATAAGATAAAAATGAGTTTATTTTGGAGAAAATAGAATTAGTCCTAGGTATCCTATAGTCGACTGCCGATTCCCTTTCCTGTAATATAAAAATTTGAACAACGTTTAGAGCTTTGATTCATTTGGAATTTTTTGCTATGTTCAAGTGCATCAACAAGCCGTGCGATTTCTGGAAACTAGTGGTGCTCTATCATGCTATAATACATCACCAACAACGAGGAGAAAAAAAATTAATGAAAAAAAATAATAGTGAAAACAAAACAATGATTGGTGAAATGATTATGTGGTTTCAAACAGCACTGATGTGCACAAGACAAGCAATCAAATCAAGTCACAGCAAATGAGACAATCCATAGTCGAAATGTGTTTAGAAAAAAAAAACAAAGCTATAAATGCTCATGAAGAAGAAGAAGAATGAAGACAGAGAAGAAGAATGAAGAGAAAGAAGACTGAAGACAGAGAAGAAGAATGAAGAGAAAGAAGACTGAAGACAATACTATGAATAAATCTAGACTTAGCTTTCAATGAGAAAGACATCACAAGTTCAAGCAGAAGATCAAAACTATCAATTATTCAACTCAAAAAATTCCAAGTAGAAGCTGCGTGATATTACAAGTTTGCAGAAGAGTGCATAATATTAGTCTAATATACAGTTATTTACAGCAAACAGACAAGACAACACAACAAAAAAAGGTGAAAAGAAAACCAGACAATCAAAGAAGAAGAAAAGTCAACATGCTAAGGTTAGAAACGAGAAAGAAACTACCCACTAGTTAATAATCATTCACAGTGCCTTAATAGTCAGGATATACTTCAGTATTACAACGCTATCTATCTATCCATGTAAATAAAACAATTTCGTTCATCACTGACTGGTGTAGCCTACTTTGAGGAAATATTTTTTAGAAATATTTATGGCAATGCGGGAAACTTAGAGATGCTTTACAAGCCCAATTATCTTAGCAACCCCAGATGCTCTACAAGCTGTCTACTATCATAATTTTTTTTCAACTACTGTCTACTAAAACCGTTCAAGCGTCTCCCAAACCTGGTAACATTACGAAAAAAATAGGCTACTTCAAAAGCCTATTTAAGTGAGAGAATTAAAATCGTAGATCATTCAAACTATAATAACACCGACTGACGGCGCTAATAGAACCATCGAGGCTCAGTTCAAATTCACTCAATTTCCACCAAAATACACCGGTTAAATCTGTTCATTTTTAAAAGCTTCCCAAAGACTCGCTTATCAGAGTATAGAATACAATTACTGTTTTTATTTTTTATAGAGAGCAAAGATAGGGCGCAAGCATAAGATTAAGGCTGGCCACTAACGACAGGACCTGCATGTATGTACACACAAGTTTATCATGCATGTCCTACCGTTGGAGGCCAGCTTAAGAATAATTATGGTTAATCGCAAGATACATTCTATAACACGCAAGCAGCTCGCAAAGTGCACAATCAAACATCACAATTCAAACAAGAAACAAGACAAATATAGTAAAAATCATCAACTAACCTGAAGAAAATTCCGTATGATGGTATATAATGCATCAGGTTGTGAAGTAATCCAAGGCTGGAGATTAGAGCAGTAACATTCTTCTTCAAGTCTTCTCTCAAAGCAGTGAGATTCCTCTGCGCGGTCATTCTGCTTCCAACATTTCAATACACTGCAAAAGAACATAATGCTTAGCCAACAAAGTAATAGATACCGTCTACAAATAATACACAAGTGGAGTGACTCAAGGTGGTTGAAATAAGTGGTTGAGACACAAAATTCGTTTTATTCAACAGCAAGACACAGTCAAAACTGTTGGGGGCATAAGTCCTGTTTCTAAAAAAAATCAAATTCCATCAACACATACATTCATCACAAAACACATCAAGATTGATGAAAAATAATAGATTCACTTCTAAATCAAATTTTAGGTGCAAGAAGATAGATTGGCTACTCATACTTCACAACTCAGCTACTTCATATTTCTGTAATATATTATATTCAACTATTGTAACGGTAATAATTAAAGTGCTGTACGATTTAGAACAGTTTCCACCTCACAAACCAAGAAATTAAGTGAAATGCAGCTTTAGAATTAGCCCATTTCTGTATATATACTCCTCACCATCAGGTGATATTATCGAGAAAAGAAGGCTTAAGAATTTATGCCATAATATAGATCGTTTATGTGGCAAATGTGAGTGCTAAATGAAGCCGATAGTCCTAGTAGTTGTTTTTGGTGAAGCTATGTGACGCTGGTAGTCTCTCATACTGTGCCCTTCTTACACTCCCAACAACACACTAATAATAGACAGTAGTCGACAGTAATCGGCTTGAAATTAGGAACATAAACGGCCTATTTCATGAGATATATTCTAAGCTATATTCTCTGTATGGTGTGATACAGTTAAATCAAGTTTCATAACCACTTGACTTTCATTTTATCTCGGATTGTGAACATGAAATAGCCTCAATTTTTGGAACATACCATGGAGGGATATCTTCTCATGTTATCTTTTCTTCATTCTCTATGTGCCCACCTTTTGATTTTTAATGTGTTAAATAAAATGATTGCTTGCTGTGTTGGTTAAAATTACTTATTGATTGATTGATTAACGTCTCCACTACCTCCTCACTATGAGAACACCTATTTGGCATCACACCTTAATTCAAGGTCTGATCACACAGAGAGCGATCTGCTGACAGCGGTCTTGGATTAATATATACTTATAGATATCTTAAGGTATAGATATTAATATCAACGTATGACACTCAAGATTTCTGCTCCAATACATTGGCTTGAATGAATCCAATTGATTGAAATGAAATTTCTTCTGCTATATGTGTTAGAAGTGAAGTGGGCTCTCTTAAAAATTTTGTTTGTCTTTTTTCTCTCTCTCTTCTTCTCTCTTCCTTTCCCATTCTTCCTCTTCCACACCTCTTCACCATTCATTCTTACTTTTATTTTTAGGTAGTTTATGTTGCAAATTCCGAGCTGACTTGCTGTTAACTCAAGCTGATTACTGTCTATTATTAGTGTGTTGTTGGGAGTGTAAGAGTGTAAGAAAGCACAGTATGAGAGACTACCAGCGTCACATAGCTTCACCAAAAACAACTGCTACGACTATCGGCTTCAGTTAACACACATTTACAACAAAAACGCCCTATACGATAGCGTAACATCTTGTGCTATATTTTCTCTAAGATAATAGTCACTGCCCTACTATCCGAATAAGAATTGACAGACTACTATCATCCAAAAAGATACAAAAAACATGAAATAGAAGTCAGTTCCCAATAACACCTAAATAATGTCAGGAATAATGCAAACTATAAGATTACCAGGGGTTTGAAAACTATTTTACAGTATTTAGCTACCTATTTTATGGGGTAGCTTCAAATCGGGGATAATCAGCGATGGAAAAACTATTGGAATGCTTTCTTCCAGTCATTGATCAACTTTAAAACAATAATATTGTAATTGTTTAAAAGTACCACTACCACCATCGAGGAAGGCACCCCAGCTGTCGTCATCACCGCCTCCACAGAGGCCGACAACTGCGCCCCAGCCGCCATCGTCGCCGCCTCCACCACAACACCACGCTCTTGGTCACGCCGTCCAAGACCCCACTGTACTCTCGACCACCAAGACGGACACCCCGAGTCACTACATGTCGGCCTCTCCTCTCGTCAGCGACGAGAACACCTCGCTCGGATGTCACGCTATGTCAGCTCACGCCTTCCCTCGTAGCCCACCGGCAGTGACGACCCTACAGCTCACGGGTCAGCCCTTGCCGCGCGCGGATCCCCTACACGGACAACAGCGACTCAGCCGCCATGCACTCCACCCACACTCAGGGTGATGATGCTAGCAAACCAGAGCACCAGCTGCTCCACCACCCTCCACGGCCACCTAGACTTGGAGATTATGAACCAACGTCAGTCCGTCTTCTTCCTAGGCCTACCAGATCTTCGAGACGACCTGATATTGGGACGCACTGGCTTACCACTAATCGAGCCACACTTGATTTCGCCTCATCTTCGGCTGCCAACGGCGAGAAGTCATCTATTGGATGTCACCTCAGAACAGATTGACCCCGAGATAGTCGAGCAGTTAACGAAAACAACACAGAGCCAACTTGTGTCAACTCCTCCAGCGGCACATACACCAGCCACAGTAACCACAGCCGCAACTCACAGTATCCAGCTCCTGTCCACTTCCATCAAATCCAATTGTTTCATTTGTTGGTCGTCGCATAGACAAAAAATTTTCAATTTTTCAATTTATTTATTCACACACACACACACACACATAAGATACATCAATATGAAATAAAAATTAATTACATCAATAAAAAAGCATTACAGTATAAAATAAATAACATAAATATGAGAACACATTACAATATTAGAAGGCAATTTATACATGTTATGTGGTGAAGAAGGGTAGAGGATCAAAAGTTCTTCCAACTATGGCTATCCATGTCATAGGAAGGCTTTTGATCCTTGGAATTTTTGGAAAGGATTGGGAAAGGGATGTGATAGAGCACAAGTAGGGGAAGTGAGCGCACTAATCAGAAAAGTTCTCTGTTAACTTAATATAGTTCTCAAAGGTAGAAGAAGTAGTTAATTTTGATCCAATCATTGATATCCGTTTTTACTTTTTTTGTTATCTTGGCACAGCTAATAATTTGTTCAGGAACTTTATTTATAATTTTAGTGCTTAAATATATGAGTTATCTTCTAATATTTTCAATGTTAGTATGATAGATTAGGTACTTATTTGAGGTGGGTCTTAAATTGTATTGATTATTGATAGTATTATTAGTGCAAATGAAATTATTTTTATATTTAATATATACTTCACTACATTCATTACATACAACTGTCTAACTGTCAACACGTTAAACTCTTCAAAAGTCAGGTTGGTTGGGAAAAGTCTAGGCTTATTTAAGATTGTTTTAATGATTGATTTTTGAATTATGAAAAGCTCTTCCAAGTGGGAATTATAACAGCCCCCCCATACTGAAATACCATACTGAATTATGGACTGTACCAGTGCAAAGTATACCATTTTAAGATGACTTGAGTTTAGAATTTTTTTTGCTTCGTAGAATTTATAAGAAAGATATCTGATTCTTTTGCATAAAAATTTGATATGGATGTCCCACTTCAAATATTCATCTATTATGACGCCTAGATATTTTGTGCTTGTTACTCTTTTTATTATGGGACAAGTGCAGTTATTGAAGTTCATGTTGCAGTTTGAATGTAGTCTCAGATTCATATTTTCGTCGGGTTTACCAGTTGTATTGAGTGCAAAGGTGATGTAATTGGTTTTATCAATGTTCAAGCTCAAAGTGTTTTTGTGTAACCATTTTTTAATGAGAAAACAATTCTGTTCTGCAATTTCATGAGCCTCGATCCACGATTTTCCATAGAAAACAGCTGCAGTGTCATCTGCAAATGATATAGTTGTTGAGTTTTTTAGTTTCTGGCTCAGTAAATCATTCACATAAATATAAAAAAGGATTGGTGAAAGTACAGTTCCCTGAGGCAACCCGTAAGAGGTCATTTTAGAGGTATCAGTACATCCATTTATTGTTAAAGACTGTGTTCTATCTCTCAAATAGCTTTTAATTGATTCTAGAAAAATTCCCCTGAAGCCATATTTCTCGAGTTTATTGTAAAGGGAGTAATGTGGAATAGTATCAAAAGCTTTTTTGATATACAAGAAAACCGCTGAAGATTTGTAATTGGAATTCCGGTTTTGTGAAACAGTATTAGCAAATTTAATTAATGCATCTTCCGTACTCTTCTCAGCCTGAAATCCAAATTGATTTTCATTTATTAAAAATGTAGGGAAAACGCCAATCTTGAGCGTATCTTGTACGCAAAACAGGAGAAATTACAACGCTACATTTCTAGAACTGTAATAGCTGGGGATGCATATTCCAACTCTAACCACTCGAACTACTAGTTCTCGGAAAAAGCTGAGAAAACTGCTACATTTCTAGAACTGTAATAACTGGGGATGCATATTCCAACTCTAACCACTCGAACTACTAGTTCTCGGAAAAAGCTGAGAAAACTGTGGAGAACCGCCGAATTTGAGATAAATCAATCATAAATATAGTGGAGATCTTACCTCAACTAATCTCCATTGGTGAAGATGGACGAAGTTGACCCTTAAAGTTGTCACATCCCTACAGCTGTGTGGTAACCAGCTTTCAACATTTGAACAACAAGCTGAAAAAAGCAACATTTAATTACTACTTGAACAACACTACAAATAATTAGCGCATATTCAAGTGAAAAAAATAAGGGCCTGAGCACACAGAGAGCGGTCATTGATTAAAGCGGCCTTAAGGTTCAATTCTTAACAGGCGAATCTACAATTCAAGTCGCGCTGCTATAGTCGCTCAGTCACTTGCGGCTGTAGCCGTCTCAGGTTTAGGGCCAAGCCACACGTAGCGTTTTTCAGACTAGTCGGCAGGGCAAATCCAAGAGCTTTCTGCTCTGCCGACACGTCTGAAAAACGCTTCGTGTGGCTTTGCCCCTATTATATTACTGACAGTTACAGCCGCTAGCAAGTGAGCGTCACTTGGAGGAATTTGCAGAGCAGAGAAATGGAGGGAGATCAGCCAATTACTGTGATGAATAGAGCCATAGACTCAGTGCTTTTAGAGAGGAAACTACATAACCGTATCATGAGCAGTTGAACGCACACTAAAGACTACAAAACACTGCACTGGCCGCTTTGGCACGGCAACATCGCCGCCGCTCTACTATACTCCTACCTTTCTCTGCTCCGCATATCCCTGCAAGTCCAAACTTGCTATTTTGTATGGACTATGGACCTTCAAGATACAATTCCTTAGCGACGAGTCTGACCGCACATCTTTAGTGAGGCGGCTCGAGCCGCTTGATAGTCTGGTAGTGACTGGAGCACAAAGCCAATAAATTCATAGTTTTCATTTCAACTATTTCACAAGTTCAACAATAAGGGCGGAATATCAGTGACGGAATTTCGGTCGCGTTTTTGTATCGTAATAGAACGCATAGCCCCTTACGAGGAACACCTGCGAAATTCTGCATAAAAGACAATGCATCCTGTAAACCAGCGAGAAAAATTGCGTTGCGTCTATTCCGCCCGTATAGTTGGGGCATAGTACCACCATATAATTTTCATAAATTCAATTCTACCTCTACGAACTCACTATGCGCGCACCCTTATTCACCTTATTTTATTCCTAAATATTGATTAATTCCTGTTTCAGTTTTCACTTGTGAACATGCCTAAGCGGTATGTCCATGCCATGAGTTTTATTTGTCAGGAAGTGGCTTGGCGACTAAATAAGAGAGGCTATTAGGAGTTCATTAACTCCGCCATAGAAGGTCCTGAGCCCGTTTGAGAGAGGAGGAAGGTGAATGGCTGGTTATTGAGCTCTGGTGGGAGTACTAATGTCGAATAGGTACTACCATCAAATACCAGGTAATGCTCCAGTTGACAGTGCAAGCTGTCTACGCAACCAGCAAATCCAACCCCAATTGGGGAGGGTGAAGGGGAGTGTCCGGCCCCTCATAACGGGACCCCTTCGGCTAAAGGAAGGAAAACCCCAACAGAAAACTTTGGTCCTCCAGATTGGGGGTTGGGCGCAGGGCCAACCCCCCTGCCCTGTAAAAAGCTTACTGTTACGAAACCTACAAATGCCTCGGAACCGGACCGGAATAAAAGGAAAAATGAACGGATACCCAATGACAGAAATAGGATGACGGAAAAACAGAAGAGACAGAGATTTATTCTTTGCCACCTGGAATGTTAGAACTCTGAATAGGGCGGGAAACGCTGCCGTGCTAAGGAATATGATGGAAAAGTATGGAGTGGGAATTGCTGCTCTGCAGGAAATTAGATGGAAAGGGAATGGAATGATGGACCTGGGAAATCATAGGTACCTTGTTTTACAGTGGTCATGCGCAAAATACCTTTGGGACAGGATTCCTTGTAGATAGAAAATAAAAGGATAGAGTAATGGATTTCAATGCTGTCAATGAGAGAATTTGTGTGATACGAATAAGAGAAAAAATTTTCAATATAACTTTGATCAGTGTACATGCACCAACCAATGAAGCCGATGAAAACGATAAAGATGCATTCTATGAGAATTTAGAAGAAATATATAGAAAAGTACCTGATCATGATGCAAAAATCGTCCTCGGTGACTTCAATGCTAAAATTGGTAGAGAAATATGTTTTAGACCAGTAATAGGCATACACAGCTTACATGAAGAGAGTAATGCCAATGGACTTGGTGTGATAGACTTTGCCAGTGGCAAAAATATGACAGTTAGTAGTACTTACTTCAAGCACAAGGACATTCATAAGATGACTTGGTGCTCACCAGATGGAGTAACACGAAACCAAATCGACCACCTTTTAATTGATAAGAGGCATGGCACTGACATATTGGATGTGAGAAGTTACCGAGGTGCGGACTGTGATACAGATCACTATCTTGTTAAAATCAAATACAGGCAAAGAATAAATAATATGAAGAAATTTCGAGGAGTGAGCCAAAAGAAATTCGACAGTGAGAAACTGATAAAAGATGAAGAACTACGATAGAGGTACAGTCAAAAACTGGTGGAAAAAATAGAGAGAATGCAAGGTGGAGAGAGTGTTTCAGTGGAGGAGCAGTGGAAGAATATTAAGCAAGTTGTTACAGAATCTGCACAAGAAGCAATTGGGTACAAAAAACAGGACAAGAGAAATGTATGGATGGATGATGAATGTTTGAAAGCATTGGATGAAAGGAATGTGGCCAGAATGAGAATGATAAGTTGCAGAACAAGAGCTACTACAGTAACTTTCCAAGAGAAACGGAGATATGCCAGTAAACTATGCCGTCAAAAGAAAAGACAGTATGAAAAAGCTAAAATAGAAGAAATTATGGAATTTGCCACGGCAAGAGATGCCAGGAAGATGTACCTAAGGATACGAGAAGGGAAGGCTGGATTTCAACCTAGGACATCTTTATGTCAAGACAAGCAAGGAAATTTAGTAGGAGGGGAAAGGCAAATAATGGACCGCTGGAAAGAGTACTTCTGCGACTTATTGAATCAAAATCCAGTGGAAGAAGGATTAGAGGCGATCAATTTTATAGGGCCAGACCAGTATATTGAAAATCCAATGATGTGCGAGCTGGAGGAAGCTATCAGATCTCTCAAGAATAGCAAAGCTCCAGGGGAGGATTTGATAACAGCTGAAATGCTCAAAGCGGGTAATTCCACTTTATTTGAACGGCTGCTTAATCTACTTGTGCAAGTATGGGAGGAGGAAACAATGCCTGAAGAATGGAATACTGCAGTTATTTGTCCCATTCACAAGAAAGGTAGTAGAACTGATTGTGCCAACTACAGAGGCATTGCACTACTGAGCATAACATACAAGATCCTTGCAAAAATAATTTCTTTCAGATTGAAGCCTTACATTGATGAAATACTCGGTGACTACCAATGCGGCTTCAGGAAAGACAGGTCCTGTACAGATCATGTTTTCACGATATGTACCATCATGGAAAAGTGTTACGAATATAATGTAAATCTGCACCAACTGTATATTGATTATCAGCAAGCTTTTGATAGTGTCCAAAGGAATAAACTATTTGAAATCATGATAGAATTCGGAATCCCACTGAAACTTGTACGTCTCACTAAAATGACTCAGCACAACACCAGGTATAAAGCTAAAGTTGAAGGAATACTGTCAAATGACTTCTTAGCAAACACAGGGCTCAGGCAAGGAGATGTACTTTCAGCCATGCTTTTCAATATAAGTCTAGAAAAGGTTATTAGAGGGATCACCATTAACCCAAGGGGAACGATTATGAATAGGATGATCCAATGCATGGCATACGCTGATGATATAGTTTTGATAGCACGAAATAGACAAAGTTTGGAGACTGCATTTACTCAGCTCAATGAAACATCAGAACAAATAGGACTTAGAATAAATGACGGCAAAACGAAATATATGGCCAGCAGCAGAACACGACAAGCAGGTGACACAGAAATAAATATAGAGAACTTTGTTTTTGGAAAGGTAGCAGAATTTAAATACCTTGGCTCTGTAATCACTGATGACAACAACGTCCAAGTCGATATAAGAGCAAAGATAGCTGCAGGTAATAAGTGCTATTTTGCCCTAAGCCTATTCCTTAGATCCAAAGTGTTAACGAAGAAGTTGAAAATTCAAATTTATGAAACAATAATAAAACCAGTTGTGTTGTATGGCGCAGAGTCCTGGGTTCTCACAAAGAAAGATGAAGATTTCTTGAGTACTTGGGAACGGAAAGTATTGAGAAAGATTTACGGACCAGTCTGTAACAATGGGGAGTGGAGAATAAGGACAAATCAAGAGTTACGTGACCTATACCAAAAAACAGAAATTGTTAACGAAATAAAATACAGGCGACTGAGTTGGTTAGGTCACGTAGAAAGGATGAGTGACTCAAGAGCAGTAAAGAAGGTCTTCAGAGAAAATCCAGGAGGAAGGAGACTACGAGGACGCCCACGAAAACGCTGGCTAGAAGATGTGGAACAAGATTTGAGGAGGCTGGGTGTCCGAGGTTGGAGAAGAAGAACTGGCGACAGAGAGGAATGGAGAGGCATCATAGAGGAGGTCAAGGCCCTAAACGGGCTGTAGCACCACGGAGTAAGTAAGTAAGTACTAGGAGTTCATTTCGAGGGGCCGAACGACGTCACTTATCAACTCTCAAAATCTAGCTGCTGCGTCACCAAGGCTATCGTATCGCCCCCAACCTTCAACCCTTAACCTAGCGCCGCAGTGCAGGATGGTTTCTCACAATTCAAAATTCAATTCAAAAAGTTATTTATTTCACAAGTCTTACAAGCAATCACAGTGGTAGCCTACATCATAAAATAAGAATACACTTTACAATAAAAATAAGACAATGTAAGCACCACAGAAACGACAGCGATATACAAATATATATTAAGAAATATTTACTCTCGCAGAGGCATTACTGCCTGTGTGCGAGAATGAGTCTAAGGTAGGAATAGGCATAATATAAATATTTCGCAGTACTTGCACAGATCGGTTAAGCTTGTTGACATTTCAATAATAGTGACACTAAACCCCCCCCTCCCCTGAGAATGAAACTACATTAAATGTAAATGTAAATTTCTCCCCCCTATCCCTATGCCACCCCCTAGAAACCCAAGAAACCCCTTCCCGCCCCCCATAAGTGACGTTCCCCCCATCCAAACCCAACAAACAGACGAAGAAACAGATCACCCACAAAGGCGTGAAAACGCCAACACACACACACACAACACACACACACATACACACACACACACACACACACACACCACACACACACACACACACACACACACACACACCACACACACACACACACACACACACACACACACACACACACACACACACACACACACACACACACACACACACACACACACACACACACACCTCAAAAAGAGAGAATCAGGAGATTCAGAAAAATAGCCAGTATAATGATTAAAATTCGTAATAGTGACCGGTGATAGAATGTGTAAAGACTTATGATTTTATTAGTTTTTTAGCTCATTTGAATCCAGCCCTAGAATCTAAACTCTGAAGTAATCAATCTTTCACAACTCTCGCCTCTACCGATACCCCGAATCCACCTTTTAATTGCTATTTTGAATGCAGATGTTTTATAGTTAATGAAGTCTCTTGCAGCTATAGGTAAGTTTTTTAACAGAACATGGGCTATGTAGTATGAATTAGTAGTGAAGATGGTTTTATTTACCCTTGGCATTTGGATATTGTTATGAATTACTCTCCTTGTTGTATAATTATGGGTGATAGTATTGAATATGTCAGAATAGTTTTTGAATATGTATGTTGCCAAAGTTCTAATATATAATTGCCTGACATCAAGCACCTCCATCTCCGCGAAAACCGCCTCAGTCGAGTAGTCCCAACGCCTCCCAAGTGCAGCCTTTAGAATCAGTTTTTGTGTAATGAATAGAGGATTCAAAATAGATCTGAATCCTCCTCCATAAGCTAGGATCCCTCCTTCAATAATTGATTGAACAAATGCGTAATAAATTGTTAGGATTTCGTTCTTGTTCAAATATTCTCTAAGTTTCCTAAAAACATAAATCATTTTTCTTAGTCTGCTGTTCTGATAAGCAACGTGTGCAGACCAGTTGAGTCTATTATCAATAATCACACCTAGATATTTATAAGAGTCTACCCTTGCAATTGACTCACAGTTACAAGAGGTATTGTTAATGTTACCACATGTATGCAGTTTGACCCCTTCAACTGAGGTGTCGCTAGCATCTCTCAGGGAGACCGGCATGAACTTTGTCTTACTGACATTGAGTGTCAATAAATTATGGTCAAACCATGTTTTTAATGACGCCAAGTCTCTCTTTGCCCTATTCAGTACGGATTCCCAGTCAGGCCCCCTAACCAGAACAGCAGCGTCATCTGCAAAGAGATAGATCCTGCTATTCAAGTTCAATCTTGCAAGGTTATTTATATAAATCAAGAATAATAATGGACCTAGGGTGCTTCCTTGAATTACCCCATATTCTACTTGTTTCAGCTGGCTATTTCCTCCATTTATAACAGTAAACTGTTTACGGTTACTGAAATACGATTTAAACCAATTGAATGAGTCTCCCTCTATTCCAATCAGTTTCATTTTCTTGAGCAACTTTTCCCTATCCACAGAATCGAATGCCTTGGCCAGATCCAAGAATATCAATGCACATTTTTCATTACCTCCCAAGGCAAAATTCACATCTCTGGTTATAGCGAAGAGAGCATCTGAAATATTTTTTGATTTTCTAAAACCATATTGAGAATTAGTTAGTAATCTATTATTTTCAAGGTATGTTGTTAATTGGTCTTTTATTACTTTTTCAAGAATTTTGGAAAATACGCTAAGTAGGCTGATTGGACGAAAGTTTGAACTATCAGTTATGTCTCCTGATTTGAACAATGGAATCACCTTTGCAATTTTGAGGGCGTCAGGAAACTCGCCCGAAGCGATGCTCAAGTTGATGATATGCAGAAGTGGATCAGATAGGCTTTGAAAGTGGGATTTCAGGATATCAGCAGAAATACAATCATACCCAGGAGCCGAACCGCCGCGCAGGGAATTCACATAAGTAAGCAACTCTGTCTTGTCGATAGTGTGTAGGATCAATCTAGAGTCTACTGCGTAATCTGAGTCATTTACTACCGGTGGGCCTATAGGGTTTATTTTATCAGCTAAGTTACTTCCCACATTGGAAAAATATTCATTGAATTCTTCAGCTACATGCATTCTTTTATCCCCCGGATATGTCTTTCCTGCCGTGTACTGGTCCAGTGGAAAGGGGTCTTTGTTTTTTCTTTTACCAGACAATTCGTTCACAGTCTGCCAGAATAGTTTTGGATTATTTTTAGAATCGAAAATTTTTGTTTTGTAGTAGTGGGTCTTGGTTTTCCGTATCAATGAATTCAGTTTATTTCTGTAATTTATATAATAGTTTTTAAGTTGTTGATTGAAGGGCTGGTTCCTAAGCTGTTTACTTATATTGTCCCGTTTTCTAATTGAACGTATTAAACCTTCCGTCATCCAGGGCTTCAGTTTTACCTCCCTATTGCTGAATTTCTTGATTTTTGTAGATTTTTCTATAAAGTTTTTTAAAATGGAGAAGAAAATGTTACAGGATGAATTTAATTCTTGTTCATTAGTGACAGCCCTCCAATCACAATTGCTTATAAATTCATGTAAAGATTTTTTGTCAATGAATTCTTCGTATTTTTTTACTGAATTTATTATTTTTGGTTTCGAAATTTCTAGTGCAATACTGTAATGGTCAGTCACATCCGTCATTACAACCGCTGTTTTCAGGCAATTATAGTTGTCGTGTCTGATAAAAACATGGTCTATACATGATTTACTGTTCCCCTGCACCCTAGTATATTTATCAATACCGCTCATAAATCCATTTTCAAACATCATGTCTAGATATCTTTCAGTTTTATTATCTGACTGCAATATGTTAGCGTTAATGTCACCCACAAGAACACAAGTTTTATTCCTATTGATATTCATGTAATAGTTGCGAAGTGCATTAGTAAAGTCATCCAGGTCACTTTCGTGAGTACGATAAACTGTAAGAAGGTTTATATTTTTTCCATGATACGTTAATTCGATACTCAAACCATACACGTCGGCCAGCTCCATCTGTCTACATTCACTCACACTCACTCCCTCCCTCACATACACCAACACTCCGTCATTCTTGTTTCTCCATCTGTTCGTTTTAAAAGCCCTATAGCCCTCCAATTGAATACCCGCAGTATCGTCTCCCAACCAAGTTTCCCCCAGCATGATTACATCCCATATCACATTACTTCCATGCAAATAAGTTATGTAATTATCGAAATTTTTGTTGAAGCTTCTGATATTCAAATATATGAACTTTAGGTCATTTTCACCATTGGAGAGAAAGTTGTCCACCTCAAAAGCCTCAACACTCTTACATTCAATACGTCTGTAATCATCCAGATGAGCATCCCTAAATGACATCAAATCTACTATAAGTAAATAAGGTTTTTATTTATAAGAAGCAATGGGAAGAAATTTGTAATTAAAAAAAAAAAATAATAATAATAATAATAATAAAAAAGAAAAAACTTTGCTCGTAAAACGCGGCCGCCCGTACCCCCCAACCCGCCCATGAAGCTCCATCCAAATACAAGTCCCATCTAAGTTGAAATATACATATAAATAACCCGGGCAAACAAAAAAAAATTATAAATAAATACACTTTCCGTGAAGCTGCCACAGGAACCACCTAGAGCCCCTCCCTAGACCCACTCTCGCATTGATAGAAAATAAAGAAAAAACGACCGAGATAAATAGATGTTTACAAAATGATGAAAGTTCAATGGTGGGTGATAGTGACAGACTAAGAGCACCGAGTAGAAGACTCAGTTATTGCAGTTATCAATTTAACTTGTTATCTACACCTTAATCCGATAAGTCGCAGCAGATCAGATGGGAACAGCCTGACTCCGATAGTACGAATGTAACAATGAGTACGACAGCTTAAAACGAAAACTAAAGCTTAAATCATAAAGGGATAACATGCAACTTAGTTATGTTAACTAACATGCATTGAAAATATCGGGAAGAGAAACAGGGGGTGAGGAAGAAGTAGAACCAGGATTTCACTATTTTGAGCCCGGATTCTGCTGCTTTCTTAGTATCCTCCCAATTGGCTCCCTTGAATAACAATCAAGTGTCATCGGCAAAAGCGATTGACACTCCATTTTTTAATTCTAACTTGGGAAGATCATTCATGTAGATTAGGAAGAGAATCGGAAACAGGACTGTTCCCTGTGCAAGACTATAATCAAGGCTGGTTTTATTATCAATTTTGAGGATTTGGTATCTATTGTTTAAATAGTTTTTAAATAATTAAAAATACAATCCGGCCTAAAGCAGCTGCTATGGCTGCGTTGTGCTGGTTGTGGGTTCGAATACCGCCAATGGCATGGTTGTTTTAGCATCTTATCACCAATGGCTGAAAAGAAACAATCAAGTGTGGTAAAAATTATAATAGTGAATGAATGAATGATTTGCATCGCGACTGGAATTCCAAAGTTTTAGACATTCCTTCACACACTTTTGTCATACGGAACACATACAAACGGTGGTAGTATATTCCAGCCCATATAATAATATTATAGTATATAGTATTAAATATAAGAATGACTTTTTATTAGTGTAGAGTTCCTGACGGAAGTTCTACTGTCGACTACTGTCAATTATTACTGTTTTGGACGGGTGAGATTGTAAGAACGGCACAGTATGAGAGACTACCAGCGTCACATAGACGCCCTCTACTATGGCACTTCTAATTATGCTATCTATATCTATGGTACCACTCACCGAGCGGTGAGGTCTAAAGAACGGACGTATTTAATAATAATTATAACCTTTATTTCTGCATAACTGAGTATGTCACCAATATTTACAATTGTCATATACAATAAAGTAGCATACATATAACGTTGTATTAATACATTTATTTCTGAACACAGCATCATGAGTTCAACTTGTCTTGATTCGAAAAGTTCTGTAGCACTGTAAAAGCACTATTCGAGTCTTTTAATTTCCTCCTAAACAAAGGTTTGCTCTCTATTTCAGTTGTGATATTCATTTATTCATTCACGGTACAAATGAATATTTGTCACTGAAATGAATACAAAATAGTAGGCTAGTTGGATAATTACCTGAAATGCTAGTGCAGTGCAGACGAAGATCTCGCAAGTATCTTGAGGTATGATTACAAAACCGACCGAGTAGAATTTTTCTAGTGTCTTGTCCAAATAATTTGTTCCATTTCATCAATTTCCAGAGCCTGTAACAGAACATAGATAAATTGGATGACAATATAATAAATTCACAGATGAATGAATGGAATCACAGTTCACGAATTATCAGACACATCATATGAAAATGGAAATGAGATAATGATTAATGTATCATAGAAATTAATTCATAGATCATCACAATGCATACTTGAAATAATCATGTTTAGTACAAGTTAGAGTTTCTATACTCTTATTAGCTGGGCTCAACCTTTGATGCAGACGGAGAACAGGCCAACGAAATAGCACATCTAGTAAATTAATTGATGAATTGGAGGGAATTGACTGCAATACTTTGTGATAGAAGGAATGAAAAACTTAAGGGCAAAATCTATAAAACAGTCGTGTCGTGCGGCCCGCGTTGACATACGGAGCGGAGGCCTGGGCAGTTAAGAAAGCCCATGAACACAGACTGGAGGTCACTGAAATGAAGATGCTGAGGTGGAGTTGCGGCCTAACTGGAAGGGATGGAATCCCAAATGAAATATAATTAATTATTTTTAACAAGAATGAACAGTTGATATCAGATCAGATATAGGCTTAACGGTATCAGCTATCCTCTATAGAAGGTACAGAATCGGCCCTACTGTTCTCCTATCTTTCTCCACTAGAAAAATAGAAGAACAACGTTGCCAATTCTCTGTCTTTTGAAGAGGATAGCTGATACCAGTACATCTGATATTTATGTATAATTATTGGCAATGTTGTTCTTCTATTTTTCTCCACTACCTTTAGGAACTAACTATAGATATTGACCAAAGTTGGTGGTAAAATTGACCAAGCTATCCTCTTCAGAAGGCAGTGGCAAGGCAGATAATTGGCAACGTTGTTCTCCTACTTTCCTCCACTGCCATTATAACGTGGACCTCACTATAACGTCTCTGTTTTCAAAATTATCAAGGGACTTTATGCCTCCTATTGTGGTCTCAATCCTGCAAATAATATTTCAATATTTCAATGTTATATTTTTAAAGTTGTGTTTCCCAATTTACGAATATCTGTGGGCCAAGATTCTATATTACTCTATAGACCTCACTATAGTACTCATCTATTTCACTATCCATGACCAACTGCTAGTTGATAATTCAATTTTGATCTACTCGTATTTTTGACGTACTACAGTCCAATTTTTGAATAATAGTTATTAATGTGTGTTAAAAATGGATTTGAAAATCGAAAGCGCTCTAAACGTGGGTAATAGTTTTTAATAACTATTATTCAAAATTTAGACTGTAGTGTCATCAAAATCGAACACTATAGTGCAATTTTTCAATTAGTAGTAGAAGTATTTCGATTCGGATACTACCAGATCATCAAAATAGATATATTACATAAAGTTGGTGATAAAATACTGCCCTGAATTGAGCCACTAACAAACTTGATAGCCAGAAAAGGTACTGTAGCAACTATTAAGTTGTACGTAAGTAGCTATTAACTTGGTAAGAAGTAAGTATACTTAATTATAACTGAGAATAAGTAACTTAAGTTGTGTGTCCCACCTGTCTGGTTGACTTCCTTTTCTGTGAGCATCAAGATTCAACATTCATGATTCAAGATCCAAATGCGTCCCCTTCTGTGTCTTCACAATCCACATTGAGTCACTGCAAAAACAGACACATATAATTAAAGTTTACAATCTTACTGTAGAGCACTCATATTTGAAGAGCAAATAATTGTCCATTAGCAGGTGTAACCCGTGAACCCTGGCAACTGAAAACTTTACAAAATCTACCTACTGAGATCTTGAACGATTTAAAAAAGGCCTATAACCATCCTCAGTAGATAAAGAATCTATAAGCAACATTTCAAGTTAATCAGTTGAGTAGTTGAGACGTGATGATGCGTCGTTTGTGTATTTCCTATCCCCAACATGTATAAGCCGATTCCTTCCTTTATTATATTATAGATTTATCATTAGAAGTAGGCTATTTATCAAGTTGATGTTTCAACAAACTAAACTGTTATTATTTGCTAGGTTGGGATAAAACTAGGAAAACATGAGCATTAATGAATAAATGGTTTAAATTATAATACATAACCAACTTTCTGGACTTTCCAATAAGAGAGGCGGCTATTAGGAGTTTATTTCGAGGGGCCGAACGACGTCACTTATCAACTCCTAAAATCTAGCTACTGCATCCAAGGCTATCTTATCGTTGCCGGCCCCAACCTTCAACCCTCAGGGTGAGCCGGTTGAAAGAA
>NW_024090745.1:0-27503 GCF_014356525.2 Nilaparvata lugens
CCCTATAACCATAGGTAAGGAAAGTATTGCTTTCCGAAAAAAATTAAGGTACCCCAATTTCTAAATTTCTATACGTTTCAAGGTCCCCTGAGTCCAAAAAAGTGTTTTTTGGGTATTGGTCTGTATGTGCTGTATGTGTGTGTGTGTGTGTGTGTGTGTGTGTGTGTGTGTGTGTGTGTGTGTGTGTGTTGTGTGTGTGTGTGTGTTGTGTGTGTGTTGGTGGTGTGTGGTGTGTGTGATTGTGTGGTGTCTGTGTACACGATATCTCATCTAACGGAATGACTTGAAATTTGGAACTTAAGGTCCTTACACTATAAGGATCCGACAAGAACAATTTCGATCAAATGCAATTCAAGATGGGGGCTAGAATGGCGAAAATGTTGTCAAAAACAGGGTTTTTCGCGATTTTCTCGAAAATGGCTCCAACGATTTTGATCAAATTTATACCTAAAATAGTCATTGATAAGCAGCTATATCAACTGCCACAAGTCCCATATCTGTAAAAATTTCAGGAGCTCCGCCTCATCTATGCAAAGTTTGATTTTAGATTTCCAATTATCAGGTCTCAAATATAATTTAAACGAAAAATTTCGAGTGGAAAAGATTGAGCATAAAAATCTCTACAATTAATGTTCAGTAACATTTTCACCTAGAATTGAAAATAAGCTCGAAGTTCGAGAAAATAAGATTATTCAATTTGAAAACTGTTGATGGCAAGTGTTGATTCTATTAAATCATTCACTATGAAGAGATAGCAGAATTCATGCGTCTGCAGCGTTATTGTCTTGTCAACAGCTGTCTCAGATCTTTGAATAGTAGACTTGAGATGCGCGTGAACACTAGCGGCAGCTGATCAATTTTCATAACGGCAAGGAAAGTTGTGTGAGTGCGCCACACAGATTTTTATGTTAGTAAAGGCCGGTTTCTGAGCTCGGGATTTAGCTGAGTTCTAGACTTTAAACAGCTGGAGTCAGAAAATTGGATTTCCGAAACTTTTGTATATACGCTTTCCACGCTTAAAATTGAATTTCGAAAAACTGGAAAATTGAACAAAAAATAAAATTAAGAGAAAATGGTGTAAAGTTTGAGCTATTTTGAATTATTTGGGAATGTTTAATTTCGTCAAGGAAAAACATTTCCAATTACGGACATGAGAAAATACAGATTATTATAAAAACTGCGAATACGCCCCGTTTCGGAGAGTCAATTTTCTGACTCCAACTGTTTAAGTCTAGAACTTAGCTAAATTCCGAGCTCGGAAACTGGCTCTTAGTTTTGGGAAAATTGGGCCTATCTATCAATTGTCATCTATTAATAAATGATCATCTATTGTAGTGATCTACAATCTACTTCAATAAAGCAATTCTATATGAAAAGATTCGAGAATTTTAACATGGATTGGGATCGTCAAATTATGTGTCTCGTTCTCTGAAAGATCAAATATTTTCATCACAAATCAATTGTCATTTCATTAATAGATGATCATCATTGTTATCTAGAATCTACATCAATAGACTAATCTTAAATAGAAAGATTTGAGAATTTCCACAGGAATGAGAATTGTCTAATTATGTGTCTCGTTCTTCTGAAGGATCAAATATTTTCATCACAAATTACTATCGATACAACTCTTACAATTCAAGATGAGTTTGATCACATTAAGGTCCGCCGCAAAGTAGACCCACGAAAAGCAGCCCACACCGTGGGATGTTTTGTAAACCATTGCTAGGCTTCTTCAGACATCTGTGTAATACATGTAATGAATAATCCACTTGTCAGCTGATTGATTATGAATAATTCCATAGCAATGGTTTACCAAACATCCCACGGCGTGGGTTGCTTTTCGTGGATTAGCGTGGGTCTACTTTGCGGCGGTCCAGAGGGCCGTTTGCACAGTCAAAGCTTAAACTGAATTTGATCAGCTGGTGGTTTAAACTAAAAATAAATCAAATTATAACATTTGAGACTTGACATGGATTTAATCCAATTTAAAATTAAAACATTAGTTTGAACTGACTCTGTGCAAACGGAACTAAGAGAAAGGAAATGAGGAAATGGTATCAGAAAACGGAAAGATTATGGATACTATTGAAGGAAGATTCACTGTTTTTCGTGAACATGCATTGCTATGGAGACGGACGGAGGATATGTCGATTAAGAACATATTATTGGAAGAAGAAAAACGAAAAAGATGAATAATATATTGAACAACAAGAAGATCAAAAAAGCAAAGAGTAGAGAAAGGAGGAGGACAACTAGACAAAGTAATATTAGAAGGAGAATCGGTGAATAAAGAAGATACTAATCAAAAGGGAAAATAAATAAAGTAGAAGAAAGAAGAAGAAGAAGAAGAAGAAGAAGAAGAAGAAGAAGAATTGAGAAAATTTTTAATTTAGCAAGAGCCTATTACAATCTCGTAATGAGCCAAGAGATTCCCTAATTAGTTGAACCGCAAACATAGAGAGAGAGCGAGAGAGAGTGACCATACAAAACAGTAAATGATGAAGCTACAATAAACTAGAATAATAATTATTAGCCTACTATGGCGAAGGAGAGAGAAGAACTAGAGAAAAGATCAGGCGTGAGAAAATGAATGAGAGTGTGAAAATATTCGCGCGCCGTATGACCTATATTTAGCGCGCGGGAAAATGTGTTTTACCGTGTGAAGCGCCCGCTATCACATACTGCACCTTACTTTACAATTATTACACTCCACTATATACTTATATAGATGTTACACTCCCATATAAACTCATATACTGATTACAGTTTAACAAGCACCTAGCCTACGTGAGTCCTAATAATAGAATAGTACAGTTTATTGTAGACTACAGCTGTCATTTTAGATTAGGGTTATTACGCCATCTATTATTGTGGTCGGCAACTGTGTTATATGTGAGAATTCTTTTTCAAGCTCATACATGGGAGATAGGACAAAGAGAAATGATTCATGAGAATGTGTCTGACAGAGATAGTTGACCGCGCGAAGTGAGGTCTAAGATTCAAGTCGACGGTTTTGCATTTCTCTTTATGTTTATATGTTTTTTGTTTATATTTATGTTATGTTCCGCATTTACAGCGTAACACAGCAATAGATTTTCATGAAATTTGACAGGTATGTTCCTTTTTGAATTTCGCGTTGACGTATACATACGGTTTTTTGAAATTTTGCATTTTAAGGATAATACAAAAGGAAAAGGAGTCTCCTTTGAACGCCAATATTAGAGTAAAAATCAGACATTATAATTATTCATCATAAATCACCTGTCTAGTAGACTATAATACTACCCGTTCAAGAACATCGAACATCTTGAAAATGTATCTTTCCATCAACTTTAGTAGACAGTTGACTATAATACTAACCCGTCAAGAACATCGAACATCTTGGAAATGTATCTTCCATCAACTTTAGTAGACAGTTGACTATAATACTACCCGTTCAAACCATCGTACATCTTGAAAATGTATCTTTCCATCAACTTTAGTAGACTTGACTATAATACTACCCGTTCAAAAACATCGAACATCTTGAAAAGTATCTTTCCATCAACTTTAGTAGACAGTTGACTATAACTACCCGTTAAAAAACATCAAAACATCGATCTTGAAAATGTACCTCTCTATCCACGTTAGTAGACAGTTACAGCCAGACCTGATAACAGCGCTCACACTCAATTCCGGGACGACACGTCACGGTACGATAGGACAGGAAGCTCTATGTTTATCTAGGATTCTTTCAAGACATTTTAAATTGATATATTATTTATTAATAAATTTTTGATACAACAACACAGGTCAATGTAACTTGCTGAGCGCGAGGTCTACTGTTCACAGAGCTACTAGTTTACATGAGATAGTTTGATACAGTGTGCATGATTGTTTATTTCAGATCACAGTCTTAACGAGAAAAGATTCTGCAATTGTGTTGTAACATTAGTTTTATAGTGAATTTGAAAAAAGTTTTCAAGGATATAAGTTGTCGTGGTAAAGTGCTGTTCACGTGGTCTACGTCCATTCTTCTCAATGGAAAATTGGAAAAGTTTCAGACCTGCATGCCAATAATGCACCAACTATCCGGTTTTCAACAATACTTGACTGCAATATACTACAAGTGTATTGTTGAAAACCGGATAGTTGGTGCATTTATTGGCATGCAGGTCTGAAAACTTTTCCAATTTTCCATTGAGAAGAATGGACGTAGACCACGTGAACAGCACTTTACCACGACAACTTTATATCCTTGAAAACTTTTTTCAAATTCACTATAAAACTAAATGTTACAAAAGTTAGAATTCCTAAATCATGTGTGACATTATAGATAAAGGGGTCGTTAGTAAGTTACCTCCCATTGAAACTAGTTTTGACAGAACTAGGTAATTTGTCTAGAATAATCGTTCAGTGCCGGTTGCACAAACACCGGTTAAATTGTAATCGTTATTAATTCCACGAGAACCAATCAAAGAAGATGTCTTTTCAAAAAAGCCTTCTCTGTTTGGTTCTCGTGAAATTAATCACGATTGAAATTTAACCAGCTTTAACTTTCAAAAGAATAATTGTTCATAAAATTGATGCTCTACAATATACTCAGTGCCGGTTGCACATACGCTGGTTAAATTTTAATCGTGATTAATTCCACGAGAACCAATCAGAGAAGCTGTCTTTTCAAAAAAACTTTCACTGATTGGTTCTCGTGAAATTAATCACGGTTAAAATTTAACTGGCTTTTGTACAACCGTGTCTCAATCGCATAGTCAAAACAATATACAAAAAACACTTTTGAAATCAGAATAGCTTCTATAACATTGTCATCCGCGTTATAATGGCAGTATTTGATTTACACTGATGTTGCAATCCTTGTCTATCATTCGACAAAGCAGATAGGGCTATCCTTTTCCAACTCCGTATCGTTGCCAGATTGTTCTTCAACAATGTAGAAATAAAATCAATTCACAAAATAATTTTACTCAATTATGAAAATGTATTATATCATCGTTGAAAAACATATTTTCTTGACGTATAAAATATAATTCATTAATTATTATTAACGAAAATTCCAATTAAATGCTGTAAATCACCCCGAAGACTTCTGCTACTGCAAATATTGACAACAGGGTAAGCAGCTAGATGGAAATTCGATGAGCGCTACTGAGTGTTGTCAATATTTGCAGTAGCAGAAGTCTTCGGGGTGATTTACAGCATTTAATTGGAATTTTCGTTTAATAATATTGACAATGTTTAGATGTTTCAATGTTTATATGTTGCGTATTTACAGCGAAATGCGGTAATAGATTTTCATGAAATTTGACAGGTATGTTCCTTTTTGAATTTCGCGTTGACGTATACATACGGTTTTTTGAAATTTTGCATTTTAAGGATAATACAAAAGGAAAAGGAGTCTCCTTTGAACGCCAATATTAGAGTAAAAATCAGACATTATAATTATTCATCATAAATCACCTGTCTAGTAGACTATAATACTACCCGTTCAAGAACATCGAACATCTTGAAAATGTATCTTCCATCAACTTTAGTAGACAGTTGACTATAATACTACCCGTTCAAGAACATCGAACATCTTGGAAATGTATCTTCCATCAACTTTAGTAGACAGTTGACTATAATACTACCCGTTCAAGAACATCGAACATCTTGAAAATGTATCTTTCCATCAACTTTAGTAGACAGTTGACTATAATACTACCCGTTCAAAAACATCGAACATCTTGAAAATGTATCTTTCCATCAACTTTAGTAGACAGTTGACTATAATACTACCCGTTCAAAAACATCAAAAACATCGATCTTGAAAATGTACCTCTCTATCCAACGTTAGTAGACAGTTACAGCCAGACCTGATAACAGCGCTCACACTCACATTCCGGGACGACACGTCACGGTACGATAGGACAGGAAGCTCTATGTTTATCTAGGATTCTTTCAAGACATTTTAAATTGATATATTATTTATTAATAAATTTTTGATACAACAACAACAGGTCAATGTAACTTGCTGAGCGCGAGGTCTACTGTTCACAGAGCTACTAGTTTACATGAGATAGTTTGATACAGTGTGCATGATTGTTTATTTCCAGATCACAGTCTTAACGAGAAAAGATTCTGCAATTGTGTTGTAACAACTATAGTAATATCTACTTTATAATGGCAGTGGAGAAAGATAAGGGAACAGAGATACCGATTCTCTGCCTTGCCACTGCATTCTATGGAGGATAGCTGATACCGGTATATCTGATGTAATATCAACTGTTCATTCTTCTTTGAAATAATCAACTATACAGATGGAAATAAATTGAAATTGCACTTGTTTTAATCCTAATTGATAAATAATTACTAGTAGTTCTGTGAACAGTAGACCTCACGCACGCAGTATTCTCATCCACAAGTACCTGATTGAAACTATAGACCTTATGGAAATACAGCAATAGACTGGCTTCTCCACACATCTGTGTAATCACTTGTCAGCTGATTTATGATGAATAATTCTATAGTCTGATTTTTACTCTAATATTGGCGTATGAAGGAGGCTCCTTTTTCCTTTTATATTATCCTTGAAATGCAAACTTTCCAAAAACCTTGTATATACGTCGACGCGCAATTAAAAATTACCTGTCAAATTTCATGAAAATCTATTACCGCATTTCGCTGTAAATACGCAACATATAAACATTCAAACATCTAAACATTGTCAATTATTAAACGAGAATCCCAATTAAATGCTCTAAATCACCCCGAAGACTTCTGCTACTGCAAATATTGACAACACTCAGTAGCGCTCATCGAATTTCCATCTAGCTGCTTACCCTGTTGTCAATATTTGCAGTAGCAGAAGTCTTCGGGTGATTTACAGCATTTAATTGGTATTTTCGTTTAATAATAATTAATGAATGATATTTTATTCGTCAAGACAATATATTTTGCAATGATAACTTAATACATTTTTATAATTGAGTAAAACTATTTTGTGAATTGATTTTATTTCTACATTGTTGAAGAACAATCTGGCAACGATACGGAGTTGGAAAAGGATAGCCCTATCTGCTTTGTCGAATGATAGACAAGGATTGCAACATCAGTGTAAATCAAATACTGCCATTATAACGCGGATGACAATGTTATAGAAGCTATTCTGATTTCAAAAGTTGTTTTTTGTATATTGTTTTGACTATGCGATTGAGACACGGTTGTACAAAAGCCAGTTAAATTTTAACCGTGATTAATTTCACGAGAACCAATCAGTGAAAGTTTTTTTGAAAAGACAGTTTCTCTGATTGGTTCTCGTGGAATTAATCACGATTAAAATTTAACCGGCGTATGTGCAACCGGCACTGAGTATATTGTAGAGCATTAATTTTATGAACAATTATTCTTTTGAAAGTTAAAAGCCGGTTAAATTTTAACCGTGATTAATTTCACGAGAACCAATCAGAGTAAGTTTTTTTGAAAAGACATCTTCTTTGATTGGTTCTCGTGGAATTAATCACGATTAAAATTTAACCGGCTTTTGTGCAACCGGCACTGAGTATATTGTAGAGCATTAATTTTATGAACGATGATTCTAGACAAATGACCTAGTTTTGTCAAAATTAGTGTTTCAATGGAAGGTAACTTACTAGCGACTCCTCTATCTGTAATGTCACACATGAACTAGGAATTCTAACTTCTATAACATTTAGGTTTCTAGTGGATTTAAAGAAAGTTTTCAAGGATATAAAGTTGTCGTGGTAAAGTGCTGACCACGTGTTCCACGTCCATTCTTCTCAATGGAAAATTGGAAAAGTTTTCAGACCTGCATGCCAATAAATGCACCAACTATCTGGTTTTCAACAATACTTGACTGCAATATACTACAAGTTTCTCAAACTTACTTCTGGATCAACTACACGTTTCCAATCATTCTAGTCTCATGTACAGAGCTTACAATAACACAAGCAGTTTATGAAACTATCCATTTAGTTGATTTATGTTTGAAACTATTTGTACTAGTAGTTCTGTGAACAGTAGACCTCACGCAGTTTTCATCCACAAAGATCTGGTGTCACCTGTTCACCAGCTTCTCCAGACATCTGTGTAATGCATGCAATGAATAATCCACTTGTCAGCTGATTGATTATGAATAATTCTATAGTCTGATTAATCCTATCTTCAGAGTAGATGTTATGTAGTGATATCGGAGTATAGAGGAAATTCCTTTTCCTTTCATATTATCCTTAAAATTCAAAATTTCAAAAAATCTAGTGTATACATCGATGCGCAGTTAAAAAAGGAATATTCCTGCCAAATCTCATAGAATTCTTTCAACGCATTTGGCCGTAATTGCGTTACATACAGACAGACAGTCAAAAGAGAACTCGAGTTAAAACATAGACCTTGAAAAAATATAAATATCTCCATATCTTTATATCTCCAAATACCTTAGAGAGGAAAATAGCATAACAAGATATCCCATGGTATAGGTCGTTAATGTACCAAATTTCAAGCCGATTTATGTTAATTCATGCCGATCACTGTCACAGTTAATTTGATTACTATTTCGTCAAGTTTTTTACTCCGTCATTCGAAGGAGACGATAATCCGTCGGTCCCGACTACCTAAGAAGTAGTTGTCATCTCTCATCATCATCCCTCGCACTCATTACCCACGCACAAGCCTTTAAAGGCCTGAGCTTATGTGGGCATCACCCACAGTTATTTTCAACATAGCATCAAAACAATTTGGCAACGATTTGGAGTTTTGGAAAAAGATGGATCTATATGTTTGACCGAGCGAAATGAGGTCTAAAGGTGCATACAGACTTTCGCTCTGCTCCGCAACCGAACGTCACTCCAGCAGAGCGATTGATGATCGACCGGGGAACAACAGTGGTTCGACCGGGGAACGCGAGAAGATCTAACATCTTCCATAACGTTCATGATGGGTGCGTGGGCGGTGCGACTGTGGTTCGATGGTGGTACGAGGGCGGTACGAGGGCGGTACGAGGGAGGAACGTGCTCAGTGCTGGTTGGAAGCGCGAATATGTGTACGCAGCTTTAGATTCAAGTCGACGGTTTGGCATTTCTCTTAGGACCATTTGTACAGTTCAGTTTAAACTAAATTTCATTCTAAACTGGATTAAATCCGTATCAAGTCTCCTTTGTTATAATGTGTTTCATTTTGAGTTTAAGCCACCAGCTGATTAAATCAAGTCTAAGCTTTGACTGTGCAAACGGCCCTTAATGTTCAAATGCTAGAATGTTTGAATGTTCAAATGATTAAATTAATGTTTAAATGATTAAATGTTTAAATGTTTATATGTTGCGCATTTACGGCGAAACGCGGTAATAGATTTTCATGAAATTTGACAGGTATGTTCCTGTTTTAATTGCGCGTCGACGTATATACAAGGTTTATGGAAATTTTGCATTATATAAAAGGAAAAAGGAGCCTCCTTCATACGCCAATATTACCGTAAAAATCAGACTATAGAATTATTCATCATAAATCAGCTGACTAGTGGACTATAATACTACCCGTTCAAAAACATCGAACATCTTGAAATTGTATCTTTCCATCAACGTTGTAGACAGTTGCAGCCAGACCTGATAACAGCGCTCACACTCACATTCCGGGACGACACGTCACGGTACGATATAGGACAGAAAGCTCTATGTTTATTACATTTACATTTATTACATTCCTTAATCACAACATCAAATTAATGATTGGGGGAGAATCAACAGGATAAACCCAAAACTGTTCCTCTCCCTAATTTTGATAAAAATAGTCCAAATGAGGTTATGAAAACACTTTTATAAAGATCACAAAAATTTACAGTCCAAATATACATTATACTAAAAATGTTGTATCTCGGTTGTTTATTTAGGATTTTTTCTAGACATTTTTAATTGATAAATTATTTATTAATTTTTGAGAAAACATAACAACAGGTCAATGTAACTCACTGAGCGCGAGGTCTACTGTTCACAGAACTACTAGTATATACCATGATTTTATGATGTCATGATTATTATAGGCTGTTATAGAAAAGGATGGATCTATCATATCTTCCGTCAAATCACAGACAAATATACCAAACTAATATTACCCAGGTATGCTGTTTCATAACGTGTGGTACATAGGTAAGGTACAAGTTATACCATGATTTAATAATATCATGATTATTATAGGCTGTTAAGGGACTAAATTTCACTCTCATAGTTGTTGCATTGTTTATTAGCTTCGGCCACCTGAACTCCAAGTGAAACTTGTATTATTAATGTCTCAATTTGTAGCAGTCACGTGTTTATCTTGTGAGTTTAGTTTCAGTTGAGTTTGGAGTAGAATGTACCTCAGCTACTAGCTACTTTAATTACTGTCTCACTCCCTCACTTTCACTAACTTATCTTCCCTCTCTCTCTCGAGATGCTAGTCTTCCTCTCTTTTCTTTTATTTCTTTATCTTTCTTCAAAGTATACGCTTCCTCTTCTCTTCTATAGTGAGACCCACGTTATAATGGCAGTGAAGAAAGATACAAGAACAACATTGCCGATCCTCTGTCTTGTCAATACCTTCTATAGACGGTAACTGGTACAGGTTTATTGATGTAATAATATTAACGGTTCATTCTCGTTTAAAATAATCAATTATATTTTATTAAGCAGGAAATTATATTTTTATATAATTTCATAAAATTTTCATAATTAAGATGGAATATTTTGTTTTTTTCACTTAAAAATTTTTATCTCAAGAACGAAATGTTGTATTGATCTGAAATTTGGCATGAATATTTATGCTATAAAGACTCAACTATAAAAAATAAAAAAAAATTTTTCGTTGAAATTTTTCAAAATGGCGGCCATTTTAAATTTTTGATGGCGAATATCTCGAAAACCGTCCATTTTACAGAAAATTTACAAGAGACAAAAAAGTTAGCAAATTTTTTCACAATTCCAATGATACCTAATTTATTAAGATTGGTCGAAGAATAACAGAGAAATTAATTTTTTCGTACTGCATGCATGACCACTTTTCACCATTTAAAGATCAATATTAATTTTTTTTATAATTTCATGAAAACCGTTCTTATTACAGAAATATACAAGAATAACTTTCCTCCAAATTTTATTTTACATTGAAAAATATTAATTTCACTCAAATCGGTTCACTGATACTAATGCAGCAATTGCTCAAAATGCCGTCCTTCAACTGATTACACAGTCTGCACCTTTCAATCATGGACCGTCGAACTGCTATAAAAGCATTTTCATCATCTTGAATGGCACCTGCTGCAGCAACCACTCTTGCCACAAGGTCTTCTTCGTTTTCTACTGGCGTGCTGTAAACAAGGTCTTTCATATGGCCCCAGAAAAAAAATCTAAAGGGTTGAGGTCAGGTGAACGTGCGGGCCACGGTACTGGTCCACCCCGCCCAATCCACCGCTGACGATAGGTCATGTTCAGAAAGTCCGTAACAACATTTCCGAAATGAGCAGGGGCACCATCATGTTGAAACCAAATATTATATCTGTTTGCAAGAGGCACATCTTCCAAAAGTTCTGGTAGTATGTCTCTTAAAAAGTAATGTACGTGGGAGAATTCAGACGATTAGGAAGAATGTATGGTCCAATCACGCGATTACCTAAGATACCCGTCCAAACATTCAGCGAAAATCTATGCTGATAACCACGCACTTTGACCTCATGAGGATTGTCTAAGGCCCAGACGTGACTGTTGCGAGAGTTGAAGATTCCTTCTCTTGTAAAGCTGGACTCATCGGTAAATAACACATTTTCTAGAAAATTTGGTTGGATAATGTCTTGCTGAAGAAACCAACGGGCACAGTTTACTCTTGGCTCATAGTCGCGTTCAACCAATGAGTGAACTTTTTGAAAGCGGAAGGGGTGAAGTCTTTCCTTGTTTAGTACACGCCACACAGAAGAAGCACTTGAATTGATTTGCTTTGCAACTGCTCTCGTACTCGTTCTAGGATTGAAATCGAATTTCTGCAATACTTCCTCTTCAAAAGCAACATTTCGAACTGCTCGAGGCCTACCAGCAATTACCCTGTTCCGTTCAAATGAACCAACTTCTCTCAGCCGATTGTGAGTTCTTGTGAACACCTTGTCGGAAGGGAGACGGCGGTTTGGAAATGCAGCTGCATACATTCTTCTTGCTTCGGTCGCATTGCCAAGAGCTGCTCCATACATGAAGTGAATATCGGTGTACTCCAGCGAACTAAATTCCATTACAATAATTAAATATTTGTGTAGAAGCAACGTAAGAAAATATTGAAACTGGAAATTTAAGATAGAAATAAGACCTAGGAAACGTGAGACTAAGAAATAGGAAGCACTACATCTGGTTCTTTACTTTTAATGAAACAACAATACTTTTACAAGACAAACATTATCATCTGAAAACCATTGTAAAATCATCTGTTTGCCCATATGGAGCCATACCGAGTTTCAAAGCTTCATCTTAAATACATCTGGAATTAAAAAATTAATATTGATCTTTAAATGGTGAAAAGTGGTCATGCATGCAGTACGAAAAAAATTAATTTCTCTGTTATTCTTCGACCAATCTTAATAAATTAGGTATCATTGGAATTGTGAAAAAATTTGCTAACTTTTTTGTCTCTTGTAAATTTTCTGTAAAATGGACGGTTTTCGAGATATTCGCCATCAAAAATTTAAAATGGCCGCCATTTTGAAAAATTTCAACGAAAAATTTTTTTTTTATTTTTATAGTTGAGTCTTTATAGCATAAATATTCATGCCAAATTTCAGATCAATACAACATTTCGTTCTTGAGATAAAAATTTTTAAGTGAAAAAAACAAAATGGCAGCTATAAGGATAACCGCTGAGTTTTGGACACTTCAAATATGACATTTGTAGTCTCCTAGCATCCAGGTACAATACCCTAAAATTCTCGACACTACTTCTGAAACACCCTGTATATATATATATATATATATATATATATATATATATATATATATATATATATATATATATATATATATATATACCGGCCTGTTCTGATGTCAGACAAGAGTCGTCTGCAAACAATGTCTTTCAGATCTACGTAGGGACTGGAAAACAGCTGCTTTCTGTGCAGTGTGGCGAAAATAATGTACTCGCCGATATCATAAGTCTTTTAGAAATAGGTTTTCTAATACGAAGTTTTCCGACACAAAAAATCACATGATGAAGCAAGCAGTTACGTTTTTAATGTCGATAATTCAACTAATATGTCGTGATTCGAAAAGATATCGATTGTAGAACCTCGATAATGATCAGGGCGACGGGTATCAATGTTGAACATCGATAACAGAGATCGGAGATAAACTGATTTGAATATTTTTCCGCGAGGTGGGGCAAAGTCACCCCGGGGTAGACAAAGTCACCCCAAAGTCGACGGTGCGTACTTGAAGCTACAATATTTCGTATTTAGGACTCCTAGAGTTGTAGTTTGTGAGGCGCACAGCCCCAACATTCAGCTTACTTGTTATCCAATAGTCCCCCTCCCACTGTCACTTGTTTAACAGAAGACCCAAAATAAGGGGGGATCTTTAGTTTATTGGGGGGGGGGGATTGGCGTCATAGACGTTGGGGGGATAGGCACCCCTGATCTCTAGCATTTCTCTTTTTCGCCAACTATCTTTTTCCATATTCTCCTCATTTTCTCAATCATCTCTCTCTCACACCTCGTCTCTCTCTCTCTCTCTCTCTCTCTCTCTCTGCTCTCTCCTCCTCTCTCTCTTACTCTCTCTCTCTCTCTCTCTCTCTCTCTCATCTCTCTCTCTCTCTCTCTCTCTCTCTCTACTCTCTCTCTCTCTCTCTCCTCTTCTCTCCTCTCTCTCATCTCTCTCTCTCTATTGCTCTCTCTTTTCATCAATCAATCTCATTTCTTTCTCTCTCTTTCTCTCTCTCTCTTTTGGTAGAGAGTTAGTGGGGAGGATATTTTTAATATTCTTTCGAAGAATGGACATATACTATCTCAGTTGATTATCTTACAAATTGCTTTTCTATCATATACATTTTCAATAATATCATTTTCTTAGTCTATAAATTATGTAAATTATTTATAATTTGCTGTATTGTAAGCTATTGTATTAATAAGAAAATAAACCAGTATATATTGTAATCTACATAAATAAAGCACTCAATCAATCAATCAATCAATCGTTCTCTCTCTCTTTATTTATTTCTCTCACACTCTCTCTTTCTCTATCTCTCTCTTTATTTCTTTCTCTCACACACTCCCTCTCTCTGTTTCTTTATGTCTTTCTCTCACACTCACTCACTCTCTCTCTCGTACCAACTCACTGCCTTGTCAGTCAGCTCAGTGGTTCAGTAAACAACCTCACTGTGCTGCATATAGCTGCTACTTCACAACAGTACTCAACATCTTAATTACCTCCTAGAATATTAACAACATCAGTGTATTTAGCGCCGAAGGCTCTCTTCACTTTATAGCTTCAATGTTCTTGAATGGAGCTGTCAGTTTCAGATGTTTCAACATAATTGGATTAGGTTTTTATCTGCGAAAAGGTATCCTGCAACCTAAGGCATACTCCCTTTCTAGTTTCTAATGATGTTTTAAAAGCTTAGTTTTTAGTCTTTTAACGAAACTGTCTTGTATAACACAAGTATTTAGCAAGAATGATAGTTAATGAAGCTTTACCTGAGAAATGTCGGAGCCAAATTTGGCAGCCCCAGCTGCAATACAGGGTCAGTTATGCAGCTTCAAACATAAAATTTGCAAATTTTAAATTGACCATATCTCGTGAACGGTAACGAATTTTTCAATTTCGATTCCAGATTCTTGTTCCTCGCATCAAAGAGCATAAGGTCACAAAGTTGAGCGATTTTTATTTTTCACAAAAAAATGAGAAAAACCATGCACTAACCATCGTGCGTTTTGAAACAGTAAAAAAAGTATCTCAGATTTGGCTGAAATTTTACCCTGGAATATCAGTTGAAAAAGTTTCAAATTCTTTAAATATAGAAATGGAAAGAAAGATAAAAATCTTAGTACCCTTTTTGAAATATTTAATCACAACATGTTTCGGACATTGATGCCATTTTCAAGTGATATGAAGTAAAAGTAGCCCTATACAGAAAAGAGATATTTAAATATAATATGACCGGTGGATTCGTGTTCATATATTTGCATCCTTTTGTTACATTGTTAGATGTTTAAAGTTATATTTAATTTTCATCATTAATAAAATAGTCTTGGAACTCGTGTGCGGTATTGTACAAGGAAGATCTTAGCTACAAAGGGAATAATTGGCTTACACACGCACGGGATAGGAAATTCACGAATGACGCATCATCAAGTCTCAACTACTATACTGATGAACTTGAAATTTCACATAAAGATTCTTAATTTACCGATGATGGTTGTGGGCCTATTTTGAATTCTCAAGATTTCAGTAGGTCAAGTTTTCAGTTTACATTAATGTGGTTGTCAACATTACTTTGAGTATATTCTTTGAGAATACCACAATACAACTAATAATTCATTTATTTATTCAATCATTCAGAATTACACAACTTACAGAAAAGTACCACAGGCTTATAAACCCAAAACGGTTCTAATTCTAAAACCCAAAACAGTCCAAATGTAGCTAGGTTATGTGTCACTTCAAAATTCTTCAATTACACACTCAATTTACAATTCAAAACACACAAAAATCATTTTTGAATTAAAAAAAAATACTTCTAAATTAAATTAAATCAATCACAATTAATTAGAAATATTTTATAAAATAATAATTATCATTAAGAAAGAATGAAGAAGAAATTGAAGAAAAGATGAAATAAGAAATTTGTTGAAGTCAGAACGCACTCTTCTCTAAACCTATTGTTGAATGCCAGATTCAATGTCAAACAGCGTCAACCAATCACGAGCGAGGACACATTGGGGCCTAGTGCAAGCTGACACCAACAACGTGATCCTATTGGCTGTTGAGATTACGTCACTGTATGGGCTCATTTTGGTGAACGATAACGTTCCAATCAGTATGACATGCTTGTAAGAATGATCTGAGGAGAGATGAGTTGGGGAGTAATTATATGCTTTTATAGCCTAATATTATTGTTGTATCAAAGGGAATGAGTTAGTATTTCAAGATTAATAAGATCGTTGATTGAGTTCTCATCAAGTTGAGTTAATAGTTATTACTAGTAGTTCTGTGAACAGTAGACCTCACGCAGTATTCTCATCCACAAGTACCTGATTGAAACTATAGACTTATGGAAATACAGCAATAGACTGGCTTCTCCACACTTCTGTGTAATCACTTGTCAGCTGATTTATGATGAATAATATTCTATAGTCTGATTTTTACTCTAATATTGGCGTATTGGAGGAGGCTCCTTTTACCTTTTATATTATCCTTGAAATGCAAAATTTCCAAAAAACCTTGTATATACGTCGACGCGCAATTAAAAAAGGAACATACCTGTAAAATTTCATGAAAATCTATTACCGCGTTTCGCTTTAAATGCACAACATATAAACTTTAAACATTAAGAGAAATGCCAAACCGTCGACTTGAATCTTAGACCTCACTTCGCTCGGTCAATTATTAAACGAAAATCCAAAATTAAATGCTGTAATGTTGATGGAACATTAACAGAATAAAATTTTAATTTTTGTTTAATAATGATTATTAATTCATTAGTATTTGAATAAATTAACGCAATATCTCAGTGATTCCCATATGTAAATTGAGTGAGTTATTATTTATAAACTAGAAGGTAACCCGTGCTCCGCAAGGGTGTAATGAAAAACTTGACAAACTGAAAACTTGACCTACTGAAATCTTGAAGAATTTAAAGTAGGCCTATAACCATCGTCGGAAAATTGAGAATCTATATGCAAAATTTCAAGTTAATCAGTAGAATTGATGATGATGATGTGAAATCTCTCCATAATAAGAAAACAAAGATATTATCAAATTTCACTAAACATTTATTGAAAACTTAAAAACAGAACCATGGTTTCACGTTTACCAACGCATCACCTCAATACAGCTGATGATGCGTTGGTTAACTACGTGAAACCATGGTTCTGTTTTAAAGTTTTTAATAAATTTTTAGTGAAATTTGACAATACATCTTTGTTTTGTTATCAAGTTAATCAGTCGAGTAGCTGGGACGTGATGATGCGTCACTCGTGAATTTCCTATGCAGTATGTGTATAAGCCGATTTTTTCCTTTATAGATATCTCAACTTTGTGTTATCTCTATTATTTTATTCAATCTTAACTCACTCCTCATACCTTCCCATTAGTAATCAAAAGATATACATAATTTGTGTTTTGTAAACATACATCGACGGAGTTGAAACAGAGAACCAATTTGCTCATTCTTGGAAAAGGATATCCAGGATTATCCTTTCATTTTGCATCAACATTCCGAGAAAAACTGTTGGTTCCATGTGAAAGGACACATGGTAGGATTATTTCATATTGTCCAATAAACAATAGACTCAATTTATGTTTTGTAAACATAAATCTACAGAGTTGGATAGATAACCAATATGTTAGTTCTTGGAAAAGATGTTGATGGATATCTTTCCATTATCACTGATAGTCCAGTCACTATATACATTGGTGCATGCAATTTATATTGTAGTTCTGATTTTTCAGGAAATCTATATGACTTTTTGTGTAGATGAGAAGTTGATATTGTGGTAATTATTCATATAGAATGAAAAAGACTGAGAAATTGTCAAAAACCACTGATTTATTGATAATTAGAATTATCTAATTATCAAATCTATATGAGATGGAGCGCTCTACCTGATCTCAGATTGTAGAGAACAAAATTACGTCCATAGAAATTTTGAATTATTCATCTAAATGGTAACAATCGGAAGATATGTTGATCAAAAACTAAAATTCTTCAAAATTATTTTTTCGTCAAATTTCACTCATTTTTGAAAAATCGTAACTCAGTAGGCTACTTATTGGAGATAGAGAGTTCCGAATGATCTCATTTTATTCAGAATTTTATAATCTAAAAAAAGGCGACAGCAAATTTTTCTGTCCGATTACGAGATTTGGCAGAAATAGCTGAAAACTGGAAAACGAGCCGAATACGAGGTTTTTGGGCCACTCAGTATCACAAGGAAATTTTGCATGAATAAATTGGTACTGGACTTTTCTTATGTACCAAATGATATATTAAAAAATCAGAACTACAATATAAATTGCAAGCCCACCCCTTTTTTACTTTCCTTGGCCTATTACCATAGGTAAGGAAAGTATTGCTTTCCGAAAAATTAAGGTACCCACAATTTCTAATTTCTATACGTTTCAAGTCCCTTGAGTCCAAAAACTGGTTTTGGGTATTGTCTGTATGTGGTGTGTGTGGTGTGTGTGTGTGTGTGTGTGTGTGTGTGTGTTGGTGTGTGTGTGTGTGTGTGTTGTGTGTATGTGTATGTGTGTGTGTATGAGTGTATGTGCGTCTGTGTACACGATATCTCATCTCCATCAATTAACGGAATGACTTGATATTTGGAACTTATGGTCCTTTTACTATAAGGATCCGACACGAACAATTTCGATCAAATGCAATTCAAGATGGCGGCTAAATGGCGAAAATGTTGTCAAAACAGGGTTTTTCGGGATTTTCTCGGAAACGCTCCAACGATTTTGATCAAATTCATACCTAAAATAGTCATCGATAAGCTCTATCAACTGCCACAAGTCCCATATCTGTAAAAATTTCAGGAGCTTCGCCCCATCCGCAGAGTAGATTCCCATTATCAGACTTCAGATACAATTGAAACGACAAAAATCAAGTGGAGTAGATTGAGCATGAAAATCTCTACAATTAATGTTCAGTAACATTTTCACCTAAAATTGAAAATAAGCTTTAATTCGAGAAAATTGTGTTATTCAATTGCAAATCATAGTTGATTCTATTAAATCATTCACATGAAGAGATAGCAGACCTCATGTGTGTCTCCCAGCGTTATTGCCCTGTTACCAGCTGCTGAAATCTTGATAGTAACTTGAAATGCGCGGAAACACTAGCGGCTGGTAATCATTCTCATAACGCAAGGAAAGTTGTGTGAGTGCGCCACACCAGATTTTTTATGTTTATATTGATTGGACTATGAGAGAAATACATTACTATAGTTCAGATTTAGAAATATACATAGTATGATAATTTGATACTATCCAATAGACTCAATTCTTATTTTGTGAACATAAATCGACTGAGTTTGAGAAGATGATGAATATTTTCATACTTGAATGAGGATATAGAAGAACATCATTTCCATTAACACTCTGAAAGATAGTCTACTGTAGTAGATTAGATGTGGAAATGCATATGGTACGACATGACAGTATGATAACTTTATATCGTCCAAAAAACAATAAACTTAATTTGTGCTTTGTAAACATAAATCTACGATGTTTAAACAGATAATCAATATGTTCATCCATGGAAAAGGATATCCTCCCAGAAGCACTCAGAGATATACTATACTATAATGTAGGTAAGCTTGATGTAGAGAAACACATGGTACGATCAGATTACCCTTGTCCTAAAAATCTACATTTCCATTTCCATTTTAGCTGAATGAAACCGTTTATCCAGTCTAAATATAGAACAAGCGACACAATCAATTTTATCCGGTGGCCTTCGCTTTGTCGTTTCCTTTTACTCTTCTCTTTCCTTCTCCTTTTTTCTCCTGTTGTCCTGTATAGCTTCATCCTTCTCAATCATGTCTGTTGTTTTGTTGAAATGCGCGTATAATTGCAGAATCCACGTTTGTATCAGTTTCATCAGATGATGGAAGAAACAGGTTAGTAAGAGCTGAACGAATATAATTTATTCGTTCACATTGATAAAACACTTGTATATTACACAATGTAACAAAGAAAAGAATTGGTTATACACTAGGGGATAGGAAATCATGATGACGACGCATCATCACGTCTGAGGTCTAACTACTCAACTGATTAACTTGAAAGTTTGCATATAGATTCTCATTTACCGGGGGGGTTAAAGGCCTCTTCAAATTCTTTAAGATTTCAGTTTGTCAAGAAGAAGAAGAAGTAGAAGTAGAAGAAGAAGAAGACGAAGAAGAAGCGAAGACGAAGAAGAAGAAAAGAAAAGAAGAAGAAGAAGAAGAGAAGAAGAAGAAGAAGAAGAATAAGAATAATAAGAAGAAGAAGAAGAAGAAGAAGAAGAAAAAGAAGAAGAAGAAGAAGAAGAGAAGAGAAAAAGAAAATAAAAGAAGAATAAAAGAAGAAGAAGAAGAAGAGAATAAGAAGTAAAGTAGAAGTAGATAGAAGTAGAAGAAGAGAGGCAAGTAAAAATGAGTGAGTTTGAACATTCCCATGTCGATCTTGAGTTATTATCAGCAATAACTGGTCAGCTCATTTACTGAGGCAAGAAAAAAAAAGGAAGAATAATTTTCTTCTTTCCTTTTTAACACATCGAAGTACATTGATGAACAGGTCTCCTTTTTCTGTATCATGTTTTTCTCCGAGAACATGGGATTAGCAAGGTTATTTTCCAAGGCTGGTTATTTTCAATATTTTGTCAATTTCTTTCTAGTTAAGATAGCTGAGTAAGAAACGCCTTCCTCGGCATTGATAATAGCGAACGCAAGCTGTTCATGAAATGCCTTCGCCAATACTATTGGTGAACGTCATACAAGAAACAACCAATCACATGAAAGCAGGAGCCATTTTGAATACTACTCATCCAAGACGCTACCTAATTGGCTGATGTAAAATAAGATTGCATTCTCTGAAAGCTATATCTATAATGTTCATTTATTGTATAGCTTTTGTATATTTTGTTTTTGGCAAATAAATAAGCTCAAAATTCATGACTGAAAACTATAAACTATGAGACTATTTCTACAAATTAATTAAAATCGTGTTTCAATCATTTTAACCTCAAAATTGTTCCAGCAATCAGATATACTTGAATATGTGTAACGCTAGATCGCCTCCTTGGTGCACATTGGGTAACCCTAAATGGACTAGCAAATAATGGCGGTCAGACAAACATATGTTCTCCTGACCGAAAACTACACAACATCTCAACGAATTTGAAAATATAGAGTTTTTATCTAGGCATTTGAGACTTGGGAGCTATTATGTGTTGTGTATCTGCCATACGCTGAATAAATAATAATACAAATTAATAATATCAGGAACAAGAAATTTAAAATGGTCCAACTTGAAATCGAATCTATATAAATATAAAAGCGAAATGGAACTTACTCACTGACTGACTGACTCACTCACTCGCAGAACTAAATATCTACTGGACCAAAAAGGTTCAAATTTGGTAGGTATGTTCCCTTTAGAGGCGCACTAAGAACGGATTTGGAAAAATTTCCAAAGATACGCCCAAAATCTGAGTTTTCCAGCGTTTTTTAGCATTTTCTCAGCTTTATCGAGAACAAATGAACAGAAAATGTTCAAATTTAGTACAGAAGCTCAGCTAGGTTGTAATAATGTTGTGTTAGAAGGAATTTGCAATAACATCAAAGATACGCCCAAAATCTGCGTTTTTCCAGCGTTTTCTTTATCGAGAACAAATGAACAGAAATTGTTCAAATTTAGTGCAGAAGCTAAGCTAGGGAGTAATAATGTGTTGTTAGAAGGAATTTGAAATAACGCCATAGATACGCCCAAAATCTGCGTTTTTGGCGAGCGAAGCGAGGCCGCTGATCTCATTTTTGGACGAACCAGTCGGGGTCCAGGGGGCGGAGCCCCCTTGCCAGATGGATACGGCGAGCGAAGCGAGCCTGACGGCTAGTTATATTATGATGTTAACAAACCTGTGCGTCACGGACACGCTCATTTCGCTTTTAATCAACTGATGCTATACTTATTCTATCAGTAAGCATAGCATCAATTTATGAAAGCGAATCGCCCGTGCTCGTGGCGTATGAGTCTGTACGCAGCTTCACGTTGAATATCTAAATATATTCTAATTCAGAAAATGTAATAAATTGAAGAAACGAATTATATGAACTGCACTGAATATCGAGTAAACAAATATAATTTTTCCTCTTATCTAAAAGACCAACCAATGAATCACCTTCTTGGTTGAACTATTTCCAAAGTTCAGCTTCCTTAATATCTACGTCATTCCCTCATTAAAATTCGATAGAAAATATCAGGCACACATTCAGACGGGTACTTAGCAAACAACTTATCGTTATCACAGTGGGCCATACTTGGCTAAGCCCCCCTACTTCTCACCGATCGGGACTTAGCCGAAGCACGTGATTAGCCATCGCAACTTCGTACTTAGCCGTGCAACTTCCTTCAATATTAATATGCCTGAAGGATATCGGCGAACTGCTACTTTGGAGTAGAACTTAGAACTTAACTTTCTTTCAGTATTGCAGCTTTCCATTCATAGACGGGCTTTCCTAAGTTTTATAGTGAGGTCCACGTTATAATGACAGTATTAGATCAACATTGGTGTTGCTATCCTTGTCTATCATTCTACAAAACAGATAGCGCTATCCTTTTCCAGCTCCACAACGTTGCCAGTCTATTGTTTAATAATTGAAATATGGTTAATTAACAACTTGGCTGATCTCAATTATGAAAACTTGTGATTAAAATCATTGAAATGTATATTTTCATGGCGAATAAAATAGAATTGATTATTTCAAACAATAATGAGCATTTACAATTACATAAGATATCCTTATGAGATATGGGGAGTCCGTTCCCACCCAAGACGTCAAACCTGCACTTGCAGACCAGAGTATATATATCAGTTATCATCGTAATTACAAGCTATCACCGTAATAAGATATACCGGTATCAGTCATCCTCCACAGAAGGCAGTGCCAACGAAGAGAATCGACAACGCTGTTCTCCTATCTTCCTCCCCTGTCATTATAACGTGGATCTCAATCCACGGGGCCTTGTATTGACTCACTCCATTCATTTAAACAAAGTATCAATTATCTCAGTTAAAATAACAAAAATTGCTCCATTGATGGTTTGTATTATAAGACTCATCCTAATTTATCTGTCATCTATGGTTTAATGGGAAACATTTGACTTTAAATAAGAGAAAAACATGGCAGGCAAAAAAGCCTTCATTTAGAATCATAAGTGATGGAAGAAACCGTCCTAAAAGTATCAAATGAATAATACTCCAAGAATAGTGTCAAATCGTGGAAAGGGGCGATGAGACTCCATCAACCATAATCATTCAATTTGATTTCACCTTGGTAATTTCCTACTATTTGTCATGTTATTTTTAAAACGTCTTTTACATCTCTTCTAAATTTTTCTGATAGCCCTACTAAATAACGGATAACTAGTTTCTAGAAATTGTGCTGTAATAAGTTTGGCCAAAGACAAGTAAATAGGAAAACAAATTAACAGAGACAATAGTATCTTACGTCAGATGGACGGGAAGGGGCCTTTTGCAGGCGAGAATGATGTTTCATCGAATTTCATTCAGGCGCTGCAAAAGATATTCACGTCCAAGAAACGTACACTATTTTTTGTCATAGTGATCTAAAGAAGAATAATTGAGAAATAGAAAACATTAACATTACCTGCTAGTTCGAAGTTACTACATGCTATCTATAAACATAACCTAGTTTACAATTCCGAATCAGGAATTTTGTGGAAGTTGATAAAACTTCCACCTGGAGCACTGAATGTGGTTTTTTTGTAGCAGTTTTGCTGTCCTATTTCAGAACTAGGAACATACTCGACTGCTAAGAAAACATATGGTTTCATTACAGTAGAGTATGCTGTAATGAAAATCACATGTTTTCTTGTTCTCCAAACAGCTGTTTACCGGCTTGATTTCATGCATGGAAAACAGATGAGATTGAATGACTATGACAAAAATGAATTAAACAGTATCTTTACTCTATGGTTTGGTTTTTTGATAATGCGAAAACCTGCAATGCGACTCGAAATTAAGGCGTGAATTTAGCAAGCTAATAGATCATTATGATAATAGTTCTAGTCTTCTTTATTCATCAGGTTCTCACTTACCAGGTACAGTAGTTATTCATAAGCACCAGAGTTTGAAACTATGGACAATAACTAGTTAGTTTCCTGTAGCAGAAGATAGCGCCACTGCCTTTGAAATGTGCCCCAGCTAATCGTTGCTTGCATTACTACAGTAATTAAATTCTTTATCGTACTCAAACCTATCACTGTCTCATTCCACTATCTTTTCTCCTTCTTCTCATAGTTTTCTTTTTCCATCATTTTATTCTAACTTTTGCTCTTCATCATCTTCTTACCCTTCTATTCCTCATACTTCTTCCTCTTCGTCTTCTACTACTACTTCTTCTGCATCTCCTCATTCTTCTTAATCCAATCCTCCGCTTCTTCTTCTTCTTCTTTTTCTTCTTCTTCTTCTTTTTCTTCTTCTTCTTTTTCTTCATCTCCTTCATCTTCTTCCGCCGACTCCTCCCTTCTCTCTTTCCTGCTTCTCACTCGTCTCCTTCTCTTAGTTATCCTCCTCCTTCTCTTTTTTAATCCACCTCTTCTTCTATGTCTCTCCTTTCTCTTCCTCTTTTCCTTCTCATTCTACCTTTTCTTCCCCCCTATTCAACCAGCATTTCTTCCTCGTCTTCTTTCTCTCTTCTTCCTTGACTCCTCTTCCTCTTTTCCACCTCTTCTTCTACCTCTTTTTCTTCTTCATCTTCTGAGTGCTCTTCTCTTATCTTTATCCCTTTTCTTGACATCTCCTTACTCATCGTCTTCTCTTGCTCTTCCTCCTTCCTTCCCGATGTCCTTCTCCTCATCTTCTCCGTGCTCTTCCTCCTTCTAGTTATTTTCCTCTTACTTTCTCTTCTCCTCTTTCTTCCTCCTACCTTTTCTTCTCCTCATCTTCTTCATTATCTGCTCTTCCTCCTTTCTATTTCTTCTTCTCCTCCTTTTCTCCTTCTCCTCTTTCTTCCTCTCACCGTTTCTTCTCCTTCTCCTGCTCCTCCACTTCATCTTCACCGTGATCTTCTCTTCTCTTTTCCCGTATCCTCTACCTCTTCTTCATAATCGTCTTCCACTCAAGATCTTCCTCCTTCTCATTTTCTCCGTGCTCTTCCTCCATCCTCCTCCTCTCTCTTCTTCTCCTTCTCATCATTCTTCCTCCTTTCTTGTTCTCCTCCAGCTCTTTTTCCTTCTCTTTCTTCCTCTCACCTTTTCATCACCTCCTCCTACTCCTCCTCCTTCTCCTCCTCCTTCTACTCTTCCTACATCTCCTACTCCTTCTCTTTCCATTCTCCTCTCTCTCTACTTCCTGCAATCCTTTGCCGATAGTCTGCATAGAACAGATAAGGGCGGCCCACATCATAAAGAAAGAGCAGCGCGCTCTAAAACACAATTTTTAATTTTCTCTTTTATTTCTGCCAGCTTACTTTCCTCGCCACAAAATGCTGCTTCCACTTCTTTTCTCATGTTTGATGCAGCAAAATGTCGCGTCACATCCATTTCTTATGCAACAAAAAGTTGCGACACAATTATGTTTGTTGCAAGAAAAGTTTGCGAAACATTAATGTTCGATGCAGCAAAACGTTGCAAAATATCCATTTTTGGTGCAGCAAAACTTTACGAAACATTAATGTTTGTTGCAGCAAAACATTTATTTTTGCTTTTTGTGTAGTTGAGAAGTTGATATTGTGGTAATTATTCATATTGAATGAAAAAGACTAAGAAATTGTCAAAAACCACAGATTTATTGACACTTAGAAAGACCGGTTTCGGTTATTACACCATTGTCAATCTCTGATAAACTCTATGGTTATCAGAGTCTATTGTTCATCAGAGATTGACAATGGTGTAATAACCGAAACCGGTCTTTCTAAGTATCAATAAATCTGTGGTTTTTGACAATTTCTTAGTCTTTTTCATTCAATTAATTTTTGATGCAACAAAAGGTTGCGACACATTCATTTTTGCTGCTGAAAAATATGCAAAACATCAATGTTTGTTGCAGTAAAAAGTTGCAAAACATTCATGTTTGATGAAAAAAAGTTGGGATACAGCAAAAATGTTCCAAATCATTCAGCAACTACAAACGTTCTGCTCTCTCCATGCTGAATGTAGACTCTTTTCATGCTTCGAACAATAATTTCCAGCTCTTTTTTGCTGATAATTTACGTGGAAGGGAAAGTGTATTGTAATATATGCTCCAGATAAGGAAATTTGTTGCTAAGTTGTGGAGAGGTTGGCTTCAAACATAGGGGTGGTTTGCGATAAGTGTTTTTTGAGGGTGATGTGAGTCAAAAGGGTTATACAAACAGGGAGAAAATATAGATTGGTTATTCTATCATGCAAATGTGTTTGTAAATGTGTATACCGTAATATGGTTCAGATAACTAAAACGTTTCATGTGTTATTACTTTCGTTATTCTGACCAGAGCTTTACTCGAAATGATAGGAGTGATATAATAGTATATTTCGCACATAGGGCCGAAAATGAGACTTTTCCGGCTCGAAATCGGTTTTCAAGTCCGAGACCGTAGGCCTAGAAAGATTGGAGCCGGAATAGTATATTTCGCACCTAGGCCGAAAATGAGACTTTTCCGGCTCGAAATCGGTTTTCAAGTCAGAGACCGTAGGCCGAGGACTAGAAAAGATTGAGAGCCGGGAAAAAACATTCTTGCCCATGGTGGCGAACGCTATTTTTCGCCACAGAAAAAATAACATATACATATATATGATTTATTATATATATAAGCACTTCGAAAGAAAAAGTGGAGGTCATAGCTCTTTAAAATCTGAATATCAGGAAATTGTCCAAGTATTTTATTTTTCATTCTGATTTGTCTAAATAACCTAAAAGATTATGTTCAATTATGTGGGCGGTTGAGTTTATACTTTTTTCTTTCAAATGACATTAAGATGATATTATTATAAATGTTTTAATTATTGAATAATAACTCAAATAAAAAAAGTTTTTTGATCAGCTGTTTTAGCACACTTAAAATTCAGCGGATGGAAAGGGTACTCTTTCCGGCCTTAGCCGGAAAGAAACCTGTTCTGACGTCAGACAAGAGTCGTCTGCAAACAATGTTCTTTCAGATCTACGTAGGGACTGGAAAACAGCTGCTTTCTGTGCAGTGTGGCGGAAATTTATGTACTCGAACAATTTTATTCAGAATAATCAAAGCGAATATGAATCTATTTTGGGGAAGCGATCGTTAACAATGGAAATGATGGACATAAAAAACGGATTATGAAGGAATAATCAAAATTTTGAGAATGGTTCAAAAATTTGGTTCATGGTTCAAATGGTTTAATCTCTAAGTACTGGTATTCTATAATGTCTTGAAGTTATAGTTTTTTTAGAGATTTCTCTTTAATTTAAGCCGTGTCTACACTGAACAAATGTTCGACAAACATGTTTGTTGAGGAGCTCAGGGACAAACATTTTAAAAAGTTTGGTCACCATTGTTTGTCAAACCCAAAAAAAATACTGTTTTTCCAAAACATTTTCAGAGTGACAGCGGGTAA
>NW_024090747.1:0-22500 GCF_014356525.2 Nilaparvata lugens
AAATGAACATAATCAGGAGTAGAAGAATGAAGAAGGAAGGGAGGGCGGAGAATCAATATAGAAGGAGGAGAAGGAATGGGACGAAGAAAAGAGAAAGATGAGGAAGAAGATGATGTATAGAAGGATAGAGAGAGAAGGGTTAGAAGAACGAGAAAAGTAGGAGAAAATAACAGAAGGTTGAAAATGGGAGAAGGAATTGAATAAAAGGATGACGAACAGGAGGAAGAGGTGGCGTAAAGAGAGAAGGAGGAGGAGGATGAGGAGGATAAGGAGGAGAAGGAGGAGAAGGAGGAGAAGGAGGAGAAGGAGGAGAAGGAGGAGAAGAAGGAGAAGAGAGGAGAAGGAGAGAAGGAGGAGATGGAGGAGAAGGAGGAGAAGGAGGAGAAGGAGGAGAAGGAGGAGAAGGAGGAGAAGGAGGAGAAGGAGGAGAAAGGAAGAGAAGGAAGGATGGAGGAGAAGGAGGAGAAGGAGCAGAAGGAGGAGAAGGAGGAGTGAAAATAGAAGGAGGAGAAGAAGGCGAAGGAGCAGAAGGAGGAGAAGGAGGAGTAAAAATAGAAGGAGGAGAAGAAGGTGAAGAAGGAGAGGGGGAAAATTCAAATTCAAATTCAAATTCAAATCGTTTTTTACCTGGCATACAATACATGTACATATTTATATTTGATATTCAACAAATAAGAATCACAATTTTACATAAACAGTAGAAAGAACATTAGAAAGAACAGTACAAAGAAGGAGGAGAAGGAGTAGAAGGAGGAGGAGGAGGAGAAGTAGGAGTGGAAGGAGAACGACAACGAGAAAGGAAGAGGAGGTCAAACAAGGTTAGAAATAGGGAAAGAAATAGAAGATAGAAAGAAGGAAGAGTTGGAAGGATGAGAAGAGGAGGTAACGAAAGAGGTAGAGAAAGAAGAGCAGCGAGAGGAGGAGGAGGAGAAGGAGGAAAAGAGAACAAGAACGAGAAAAGCAGGAGGAAGTAAATCGAGGTTGGAAATAGGAGAAGAAATAGAAGAGAGCTAGAAGGAAGAGTTGAAAGAGTTGGGAGAGGAAGTGACAAAAGAGGTAGAGAATGAAGAGGAGGAGAAGGTGGTGGAGGAGGAGGAGGAGGATGAGGAGGAGGAATAAGAGGAAGTGAACAGCAACTAACCACTGCTCGAAAAGTAAGCGCCTTGAATTAAATAGCACCTCGTTTCAACCGTCCAACCCCGTTTATCCGTACAAACTTGTCCGAAACGCTCCCGCTAGTCCGACACCGCAACTGTCAACTTGCTCAATAGTTAATAGCCGAGCCCTCTTTCATCCCCAACCCCCAAACCACTCCTAAAAAAAAGCTTTTAAGCCCCAGGAAGTTGAAAGTTAAAAGAAACATTAAAAGCGCATTAATACAATCGACGCAAAAAATACACTGTCAGCGTATCCGTCGGCCGCGGGGGGGGGGGGGAGGTTTTGATACAAGGGTAAAAATGTAAATTTGAGGGCGGATCAAACTCTCTAACTCTCTCCCCCACCCCTGGTCGACTCGCTAACTATTTTTCCCTCATATAAAAGTTTTGTAACAGAGAACTTCAAGCAAGCGCCGGCAGTTTGAGGGGTAGAACTGTCCAATTTGTTGAAAAAAGGCAATTAACAATTCAGTTGCTGCTATCGTTAGGTTCACTTCAAATTGTCAGCATCTATTAAATGAGAATCATTGATGCTATTCATAAGGTATGCTGACAGATTTATATCTCCATATATAGTGAGGTCCCATAATGGCAGTGGAGAAAGATAGGAGGAAAACGTTGCCGAACCTCTGTCTTGTCAATGCCTTCTACAGACGGAGGTAGATACAGGCATAGAGAAACGATAGCATAAGTAGATATCCCATGGTATAGGGCTTTTATGTCGCAACTTTAATTGTTATCTCAAGCCGATAGTTCATGTAATTCTTTCCCGTGAAGCTGTGTGACACTGGTAGTCTCTCATATTGTGCCGTTCATACACTCTCACCCCAGCAAAACAGTAAAATTCGACAATAATCAACAGTAGTCGGCTTGAGATAACAGTAAAAGTTACGACATAAACGCCCTATACCACGGGATATCTACTTATGCTATTGTTTCTCTATGCATAATACACATACAGGTTTATCGATGTAATATTATCTGTTCATTTTAGTTTAAAATAATACATTATCCTATCATATTCATCGAGAAATTTATGTATATTTTATATTATTTGGTTATTTATGTTCAACGGATCTCGAAAACAGCTCTAGCGATTTTAACGAAATATGGAACATAGTAGGTTTATGATATGAAGATTCGATTGCACTAGGTCTCATCCTTGAGAAAACTCGCTGAACGACATTAAAAGGATAATTCATCCTTTAATTCATTTGAAACAGCTGTGGATAGTAAAAAAGTGAGTGAGCGAGTGAGTATGTGAAAAATCAAAATATCTCATCCGCGAAATTCATGAGATGACCTATAGCCAGCTGTGAAATATAAACATGATCATTTTAGATAATAATTGTGTTCTGTTTATCAATAAACTTGTAGCTCTGTGAACAGTAGACCTCACGCCGTATTCTCATTCACAAATACCTGATTGAGACTGTAGACCTTATGGAAATACAGCAATAGACTGGCTTCTCCACACATCTGTGTAATCACTTGTCAGCTGATCTATGATGAATAATTCTATAGTCTGATTTTCACTCTAATATTGGCGTATGAAGGAGGCTCCTTTTTCCTCTTATATTATCCTTGAAATGCAAAATTTCCAAAATCCTTGTATATACGTCGACGCGCAATTAAAAAAGGAACATGTCAAATTTCATGAAAATCTATCACCGCGTTTCGCCGTAAATGCGCAACATATAAACATTTCAACATTAAGAGAAATGCCAAACCGTCGACTTGAATCTTAGACCTCACTTTGCTCGGTCATTAAAAATAACGAGCGAAGCTCGTTGCCCCGATATTATTTTATTAAGCAAAAAATTATATTATTAAATAATTTCTTAATGAATTTTCATAATTAAGATGTAATATTTTTTCAGTTAATCATCAATTTTACATTGTTAAAAGACGATCTGGCAACAGAGCAAAGCGAGACAGAGATAGCGCTATCCGCTTTGTTGAATGATAGACAAGGATACCATTGCCAATCAAACACTTCCATTATACTGTAACACTGTCAATACCTTCTTTAGACGGTGGTAGATACAGGTTTATTGATGTGATATTAACTGTTCATTAATAAATATTTTTCAATTTATTAATGAATTTCAAGTGTAATAATTATTTGTTCCATCTTTGTGATCAACCCAGATACAAAATTTTAGTATAATTTATATTTGGACTGTAAATTTTTGTGTTCTTTATGAAAGTGTTTACATAAATTTGGACTATTTTAATCAAAATTAGGGAGAGAAACAGTTTTGGGTTTATCCTGTTGATTCTCTTCCAATCATTAATTTTATATTGTGATTGTGGAAATAAATAAATAAAAAAATACAAAAATGAATAAATAATAAATTTGGATATCCACCACAAAATCACCTCCTCAGCCACACAAAATAAAAATATAATCTCACTTCCAGTACATCAAAAATAACTCAACTTCCCCATCATTCACATTAATATACAGTACCTGCAAATATAATTATACAGGAATCTCACACTGACACTGCCATATCTCGGATAAACCGACGAAAAACTTTAGTTTTACGATTCCTACAAAAACAACTCCATCTTGTCACTTCTGCTTGACGATCCCAAATTGGATCTGACAGAACATGTGACATCCCTTCCCCCTCCCCTATCTTTCACACCCTCTCTTTTCAATCACCCCTCTCGCTCCTTCAGACACCATTACAGATGCATAAACTTTTTCTCATCCTCTGTTTTTAAATAATATAGTAATATAGAAGGGGCAGAGACTATACCACAGACATAGCTATAGTTATTATGGCAGTGTTTGATTAGCAATGGTATTGCTATCCTTGTCTATCATTCAACAAAGCGGATAGCGCTATCTCTGTCCCGCTTTGCTCTGTTGCCAGATCAGTTTTTAACAATTTAGAATTTATAATTGATTAAAAAAATATTCCCTCTTAATTATGAGATTATTCAAAAATATAATTTCTTGCTCAATAAAATATAATTTATTATTTTAAACGAGGATGAACAGTTAATATTACATCAACAAACCTGTATCTACCACCGTCTAAAGATAAATTTGATAAATTTGATAAATTTCTTTGATAAATTTGAAGCCAGAAAATGGAAAAACATTCACCATCATTCACTGTATTGAATTAGAAGATTGAACCACTTTGTTCTTGAGGTAACACAAGCACTTATTCAATTGCTAAATCAAGTGTAGTTCATAGAATTAAATAGAGAAAAAAATTGGAAGAAATTGAAATAGGTAATATTTAATTGCTAAATAAGTTGTATTGTATTAAATTCAATGGAAAATCAAGTGGAAAAAAATTGAAATAGGGATATTTGATAATCTTGAACGTATCACATCATTTTTGTCCTATATTCAAATATTCAAACTAGTTTATTCATAGCATATGACATATTTACAAAATATAAAAGTGTTATGGATGGATATTCTCCCAGCATGGGAATGAATGAATATTGTCCCTAACTTTGCCCTCCCAGGTTTTTAATGAAGGCAGCGACAGAAAGCAAAACAGTAGCATTTATGAAAGAAATCACAAAGTATGGATAATAACTAAATTCAAAAGAATAATAACAGAGTTTATTATGATGATAAATATTGAAACTAAAGATAGAAAAATAAAAGTTTCAGCTCGACGGCGTTTAAAGGGCTGAGTTGAAACAAATAGCGTATTATCGTGGTATTGTGTGTAATATTGAATAGTATTTTGTGTTTAGAAATAGAAATATTCATCTTATTGTCTTTTTTATGTAGGGCTACTTTCAATATTAATGAAAAATCTAGTGTAGCGCACTCACACAACTTTCCTTGCCGTTATGAAAATTGATCACGCTAGTGTACACGCGCATCTCAAGTCTACTTATAAACAAAGATCTAAGCCTGCTGGTGACAGGACAATAACGCTGGAGACACACGAGGTCTGCTATCTCTTCATAGTGAATCATTCAATAGAATCAACAGTTGTAAACAGTTTGCAATTGAATAATCACATTTTCTCGAATTTCAAGCTTATTTCCAATTTGTGACAAAATAATTTGAAAGGGTACTGAAATTTATATTTTTATAAAAATATTCATCCATATGGTGAGTGTAGAAGAGCCTCTGTAGCATCTGAACCGATGCAGAGCAGCCACCTGTTCACTCTATAAGGAATTCTGTATTATTACTGTTGTGTAAAACAATTTTTCCCCCATTCCTTTTTATTTCATTCCTTTCTAATAAATTTTCGTTATTTTACCTTTTTTTTATTAATTCTCTATCAAACTCTGATGTATAATATTCCTTATTTTCTTTTTGCAATTTGTATTTGTTTTCTTTCATCTTATACTTTTAAAATCTTTAAGTGTAATATTTGTTTTGTCTAAGTTCATTTATCTTAGTAACTCGTATTTTTTTGTAATGTAACTGGGCACCCGCCGAAAAACCTTTGGGTTTGGTAGGACCCTCAATTATTTGTATTGTGAATAAAATTTGATTTGATTTGATTTGAAAAAAGAGGGAAAAATTTTATGAAGAAGAAGGAAATTGAGATAGAAAAGGGAATGAACCAGGGATACAAGAGGGAATTTCTTGGAGTTGCAGGTGAAACATGGAAACAACTTCAATATTCTATGATGTAATCTGAGGAAAAAGAGGGGAAATGTTGATGAAGAAGAAGGAAATTGAGATAGAGAAGGGAATTTATCAGGGTTAGAAGGAAGAATTTCTTGAAGTTGCAGGTTAAACATGGTAACAACTTCAATAGTCTATAAGGAAATCCAAGGGAAAAAGAGGGAAAATTTTGATGAAGAAGAAGGAAATTGAGATAGAAGAAGGGAATTTATCAGGGTTAAAAGGAAGAATTTCTTGAAGTGGCAGGTGAAACATGGAAACAACTTCAATATTCTATAAGGAAATCTGAGGAAAAAAGAGGGAAAAATTTGATAAAGTAGAAGGAAATTGAGATAGAAAAGGGAATATACCACGTATACAAGGGAGAATTTCTCGAAGTTGCAGGTGAACCATGGAATCAACTTCAATAGTCTATAAGGAAATCTAAGGGAAAAACTTGATGAAGAAGAAGGAAATTGAGATAGAAAAGGGAATTTATCAGGGTTAGAAGAAAGAATTTCTTGAAGCTGCAGGTGAAACATGGGAAGGAAGGGAATTTCTCGGTGTGAATTTGAAAAGGATCGAGAGTTCTGTAGTTTGGAAGGGGAATTTTCCACCATGACAAGGGGAACTCAAGAGTTTGGGGAGTAAACTGCAGGTAGGGGGGTCGAAATGAAAGTTGTCCCCAGAATCGGTCCTATGGGATGATAACGTGCACATTTCTCGCAGGCAATTCCCTGAGACTATCAACACAGCGTCTCCAGTTTCAGTTACCTTTACACTTCTCCGCTTGCAGAGTCTCCAGATAACAACAGCAGCGAAAGAAACTACGGGACAAACTTGTTGCAAATTAACGCCTGTGTATCTCTCCTGTACCCCCAAGTTAATCCCCTTACCCCTCAAGATTCCCTCTCTTAACCCTCTCAAGTTATCCCCGTACCTCCTCAAATTGCCCCTCCCTTACTCCTCAAGTTAACCCCGTACCTCCTCCAATTGCCCCTCTGTATCCCTCAAGTTAACCCCCCATACCTCTTCAAGTTACCCCTCTGTATCACGCAAGTTACCCCTCTCACCCCTTAAGTTGCCCCCCTTTCTGTTAAGTTAACCCCTTCCGCGACTTTCAATTGCCTCTCGTTTAGCTTGCAAATTCTGTACACAGCGACTGAACAACAACTGCTTTTGTACTTTCTTATCATCACTTTGTCTCTCTATGTTCTTCTCTTTTTGTTTTCATCTCTTTTTTTTCTCTCACCTTATCTCGTTGATCTCAGAAACTCTCTCTCTTGGTAGAGAGTTACTGGGAAGGATATTTTTAATATTCTTTCCAAAGAATGGACATTGATATGTCCAAAGCTCCTTCAATTTATGTAGATGCATTACAATATTAGTTATATTGTATAGTTATTCCAAATTGATTTTTTTTCATATCATTGTACAGTTCATAATTATTTTCTTAGTTTATGTTATGTTAATTCATCTAAAACTTTGCTGTATTGTAAGCTATTGTATAAGTGTATAAGCCAGTATATATTGTAATCTACATAAATAAAGTACTCAATCAATCAATCAATCAATCTATGTTCCTGTGTTTGTTTCCATCTCTTGTTTCTCTCTCACCTTATCTCGTTGATCTCAGAAACTCTCTCTCTCTCTTGGTAGAGAGTTACTGGGGAGGATATTTTTAATATTCTTTCCAAAGAATGGACATTGATATGTCCAAAGCTCCACCAATTTATGTAGATGCATTACAATATTAGTTATATTGTATAGTTATTCCAAATTTATTTTTCCCATATCATTGTACAGTTCAATGATTATTTTCTTAGTTTATGTTATGTTAATCCATCTAAAACTTTGCTGTATTGTAAACTATTGTATAAGTGTATAAGCCAGTATATATTGTAATCTACATAAATAAAGTACTCAAACAATCAATCAATCTCTCTCCGTTTCAGTATTTGTTCTCACCTTTGTTGAAAAATATGTGATACACCAATAGCATTCTGTGTAATCAATACTTATAATTAGAAAAAAAAAATAGATGAACTAGTACAGTTTGAAATATACATGTACTTCAAACAACAGCCAAGCAATATTCTGAATGACCAAATCAACTTTTTCTCTCACACCCTGTCTGTCAAACTCATTTTAATCCTCCTTCTTTAATCACCAAAACTCCCTTCCAACCAAACTCTGACCAAATACCCACCCTCATAACCTTAACTACTTCAGTTTCTGTTTGGCTCGAGAATTTGCAACACCAGCACGAAACGGTTGTCGCCACACCAAAAGAATGTGACTGTTTTTTCACTTTAAAGTTATCAAAATACAATAGTTGTAGTGTTCATAATATTATTAATTAGTTAAGTGAGAAATGCTGTGATGATTTCGTAACCTCTAATAGGAAATTTAGTCGATTTGAATAAATTATTATTATTAAACGAAAATCCAAATTGAATGCTGTAATATCCCGGGCTGACAAATAATTTTTGAATAGTAGCGCTCATCGAATTTCCTTCTAGCTGCTTACCCTGTTGTCAATATTTGCAGTAGCAGAAGTCTTCGGCTTGATTCACAGCATTTAATTAGGATTTTCGTTCAATAGTAATAATTAATTCATTAGTATTTGATAAATTGCAATAGACTATCTCAGTACTTTCCATCTGTAGATTTGAATAAATTAGTGGAAAATTCCAACACGTCTTAGATGACAGGATTATATTCTTGATTGAAAATCACAACACTCTTGCATGTCACAAGTCATAGAATTGACCAAAGTAGAATATTGTGGAAACTAGGAAGCATGGAGAGACATGTTTTCAAGATGAAGGATGAAAGAGAAGAGTAAAGGCGAATACTCATAGAAAATACTAAATGATTTAATCAGAAATAAACTAAAAAATTAAGGATATAACTAGATTATAATTGACTAGATTACAATGTATGATGAAAATAAGATGATATAAAATTGATCTGTCATCCAAATCTCCCATCTTCGCTTGATTTTTAAATTTAATAACAATACGCGTACAGTGAAAATAAAACCTTGAACAAGATGAGAAGTAAAATATAGTACATGAAATGAAACTCTAAATTTACATGAACCACTTACATCGTAGACAGAGAATTGTGAAGACATAGGTAGACGATCGGTTGTTAGAGTAATCAAAGTGGAAGCAGGGAGAGAATATTCTGTATGAAAGGGGAGAAGGAGAAGGACGGAGAAAGGGAGAATGAGAAAGAAAGAAGAAGAAAGAAAAGAAAAAGAGAAGCAGAATCAGTGTAAAATAATGAAGGCTTGACCATGATGATCAGTTGTTAGGAGTAGCCAAAGTATATGATGGATGAAAATATTCGGTATTAATGAGGAAAAGGAGCAGAACAAAGGAATGGAGGAAGAAAGAGTGATAAAGGGAAGAAATAAGAGAGAAAAAGAAGAAGGAGCATCAGCAAAAAATAGTGAAAGCTTGACCATGACGATCAGTTGTTACTGTAATCAAAGTAGAAGAAGTGGAGAGATAATATTCTGTATGAAAGAGGAAAAGAAACAGAACGAAAGAGAGGAGAAAGAGAGAGAAAGAATAAGAAACAAAAGAAGAGGAGAAGAGGAATCAGCTACAAATAGTGAAGACTTGAGTTGACCACGATGATCAGTGTTGTTACAGTAACCAAAGTAGAAGCAGGGAGAAAATATTCTGTATGAAAGAGGAGAAGGAACCGAACGAAAGACAGGAGAAAGAGAGAGAAAGAACAAGGAACAAAATAAGAAGAGAAGAAGAATCTGCGACAAATAGTGAATACTTGACCATGGCAATCAGTTGTTACAGTAACCAAAGTAGAAGCAAGGAGAAAGTATTCTGTATAAATGAGAAAAAGGAACAGAACGAAGGAAAGGAGGGAGTGACAGAGACGAAGAGAGAAAGAAAAAGGATGGAATGAGAGATCAGTGGAGTGTCTCACATTTGCCGGCTGTCCAACGGCGCTAAGTAGAAAACCATGTAAGCGCGTCCCGAGCGGTCACCCTTTTTCCTCCTCCTCTTCCTCTTCTTCTCCTTCTTCTTCTTCTTCTTCTCCTTCTTCTTCTTCTTCTTCTTCTTCTTCTTCTTCTTCTTCTTCTTCTTCTTCATCGTCTGATTTTCGCCTTTATTCGTCGGCCGGCACAACGTGTGTCAGAGAGAACAGCGGAGGTCTCTCTGCCTGGCGCTGTACGGTCAACTTTTTAAAACCATCAATTAGATGGCCCCGTGTTACTAGCAGGAGAAGATCACTACAACACGCCGCTGCATGACTCCTCCTCCTTCTCTATCTCTTCCTCCTCAACCTTTTCCTCCTCCTCCTTTAACCCATTCTTCTCATGTTTCTACTCCTGCCACATTCCATCCTTGTTCAACTCATTATTCTCTTCATTCTTCTTCATGTTTCTTCTTCTGCTCCTCCTCATCCTATTCTCACTACTCTTCCTCCTCATCTTCCTTCTTCTCCTCCTTCTACACCTCCTCCTCCTCCTTTAACCTATTCTTCTCATGTTTCTACTCCTGCCACATTCCATCCTTGTTCAACTCATTATTCTCTTCATTCTTCTTCATGTTTCTTTTTCTGCTCCTCCTCATCCTATTCTCACTACCCTTCCTCCTCATCTTCCTTCTTTTTCTAATCCTTCTCCTCCTCCTCATCCTGAACCTCGAGCCAAAGCTCAAAGTCCTCTGCTACTCCATCACCATCGTTCTCCTTTTCCTCCTCATTCTTATTCTCCTCACATTATTTTTCTCTTTCTCCCCATCCTCAATCTAATAGCACTGCTTATTCTGATCCTCCTGCTCTTTCTTCTCCTCCTTATTATTCTTCTTCTTTGTTCTCTCCTCCTCCTCCTCCCACTCTTTCTCCTCCTCCTTCTCCCCCACCTTCTCCACCACCTACTCCACATCCTTCTCCTCCTCCTTCTTCTCTCCCTTCTCCTCCCTCTTCTCCTCATCCTTCTCTTCCTCCTTCACCTCATCCTTCTCCTCCCAATCCTCCCAATCCTTCTTCTACTATCATTTTTCTTCTCTCTGTTTCTAGTCTTTTTCTTCTTCTCCTCTCACCACCTCTTCATTACCGTCAGTACCCACCAAAAACCTCAAATAACACCTTTTCAACACCCCAAAGGATGCCTCATATTATGTAGCCCACAATCTCTATTAGCATTCATTCCTGAAACAAAATATATAACTATGTAGTATATTCTCGAACTAGAATTTGCTATTATCTAGCAAAATAAACGATTCTACAAAAATCATAGTATCTTTAGTATGTTAATGAAAAATATATATAGTATCAACAAAGCGTTTTTTCTTTACAGAGGTCCACGTCATAATAGCAGTATTTGATTAACACTGGCATTCATTTCCTTGTTCATCATCCGACAAAGCAGATAGAACCATTCTCTGCCAGAGAGAATGTAGCCAAGAGAAGAAGCCAGAGAGTATTACAACAATAAAATAATATAAATATATCAATAATATATTTGACAAAATATCTAATCTCAATTAAACAATTATATTCTAAAACATTTGATAATATATTTTCTTGACAAATATATAATTTATCATTTCAAACAAGAATGGACAGTTAATATTTATATAATCGGCCATAGAAGGCAGTGGCAAGGCAGAGTATTGACAACGCTGTTCTCTTATCATTTCCCACTGCCATTATAACGTGGAGCTGACCATAGTTCATTATTCATCCCTGAGGTAAACTTAAATAACAATGGAAAAACAGGGATTCCTCTCAATTCTCTCTAATTGAACAAGAAGTATCCTATTCCTCATGACAATCAGTTGACAACAGACTAACATCACGTTCGCCAGCGTGACTACTACATGGGGATGAAGATAAGGCTCAACCTTGAGACATTGAGACAAGCATGAGGCAATGACAAAGCAGGAGATAAGACGACACAGAAAAAGTGATTTGAGAGTATGAAGAAGAAGTAGAGGAAGAAGAAGAAGAAGAAGAAAGAAGAAGAAGAAGAAGAAGAAGAAGAAGAAGAAGAAGAAGAAGAAGAAGACGAAGAAGAAGAAGAAGAAGAAGAAGAAGAAGAAGAAGAAAGAAGAAGAAGAAGAAGAGAGAAGAAGAAGAAGAAGAAGAAGAAGAAGAAGAAGAAGAAGAAGAAAGAAGAGAAGAAGAAGAAGAAGAAGAAGAAGAAGAAGAAGATGAAGGAGAAGAAGAAGAAAGAAGAAGAACAAGAAGAAGAAGATGATGAAGGAGAAGGAGTAGGAGGAGGGTAATTAGAAGAGGAAGAAGAAGAAGAAGAAGAGAGTGGAAAATAAAATGCAGAAAAGTGAAAAAGTAGAAAATTATGATTGAGTGGGGAAAAATTGAAAAAAGTTTGATGAATTAGAGAAAGCAGAAGAAGAAGACGACGACGAAGAAGTAGGAGAAAAAGCAGAGAGAAAGAGAAGATGATTGAATCAACAAGAAGAAGCCTGATTGATAATGTCACCGAAAGTGTAGAGTAGTAGACATTATTAGTTCGTTGAGTGATGGGACTTGAAAGTGAAGTATCAGTGCTTAGCTGCCGGCAGATGTACTTACTAGCAGACAACTTTGTGAAGTGCGTACTTAGTGGAAACGGAAACTAGTCTCAAGTACCGAGGATTTACTTGAAGACCGGATGTTTTTAGTTTTGTGTACGTTTTGGTGTCTAGTTGCTGCTTTCAACGTATTATGTGGCGTCGACCCGGTCCAATGTTGACTTATTGGTGTACTGTCTCCTTCATTTAGGACCTCGATTTTATCGTAAGAAATTCTGGATACTATGAAGTTATCAGCTGTTCTTATTCCTGAGAGTGAATTCTTTTACAATGAGTGGAGTTTTCAAGAATCAATCATGAACTAAGATTGTCAAACCAAATTTACCAAACGAAAATTAATTTCGGAATTTCCAAGCCATTTTTTAAAAAGGGTACAATAGAATTTTATTTATTGGTCAACAAGTCAAGTAGTAGAAGTCTGTAACCATAATATGCAACCTTGGATGAGACAACTTGAAAGTTTGTTTAAAGAGCACAAAATATTTTCCTCCACGCTGCAGATGAGTGTCTTAATTATTACTTTCCTTGCCCTATTACCATAGGTGAGGAAAGTATTGCTTTCCGAAGAAATTAAGGTACCCAAATTTCTAAATTTCTGAACGTTTCAAGGTCCCCTGAGTCCAAAATAGTGGTTTTTGGGTATTGGTCTGTTTGTGTTGTGTGTGTGGTGTGTGTGTGGTGTGTTGTGTGTGTGTGGTGTGTGTGTGTGTGTGGTGGTTGTGTGTGTGTGTGTGTGTGTGTGGTGTGTGTGTGTGTGTGTGTGTGTTGTGTGTGTGTGTGTATGAGTGTATATGCGTCTGTGTACACGATATCTCATCTCCCAATTAACGGAATGACTTGAAATTTAGAACGTAAGCTCATTACAATATCCGTCACGAACAATTTCGATCAAATGCCATTCTAGATGGCGGAAATGTTGTCAAAAACAGGGGTTTTCGCGATTTTCTAGAAAACGGCTCCAACGATTTTGATTAAAGTTATACCTAAAATAGTCATCGATAAGCTCTATCAACTGCCACCAGTCTCATATCTGTGAAAATTTCAGGAGCATCTATGAAAAGTTTGATTTTAGATTCTCAATTATCAGGCTTCAGATACAATTTATACAAAAATTTTGAGTGAAAAAGATTGAGCATGAAAATCCCTACAATTAATGTTGAGTAACATTTTCACCTACAATTAAAAATAAGCTCGAAATTCGAGAAAATGTTATTATCCAATTGCGAACTGTTGGCAAGTGTTGATTCTATCAAATGATTTACTATGAAGAAATAGCACACCTCGTGTGTCTTCAGCGTCCCTGTCACCAGCTGGCTCAAATCTTCGAATTATAGACTTGAGATACGCGGGAACACTAGCGTCAGGTAATCAATTTCCATAACGGCAAGGAAAGTTGTGTGAGTGCGCCACACCAGATTTTTTCAAGTTCTCTAGTAGCCTAAGCAAAATTATGGATATTGGAAAAGATTGTACAATAGTATGTTCAACACCCATTATTGCACTTACATTTGGTATTCATGAACGAATTTATCTCCCTGTTGTGATCAATAAATTATTCATAAATGACCTCCACTTGATTTTATAACTTATGGCATAAATACTTGATATTTTACTCATCCCAATAGTGATTTTCAACTGTACTGATTTTCAACTTCCATGAGATCAATATTACCTGGAAACTATAGTTCGGCATATAGACAAACAGTCAAACGAATGAAATAGAAGGAATTTCAAACTCAAAGGGGCAATGAGGAGAGGAAGAAACATGAAGATTTATTGATGCGGCAAGTTTGACTCGTCTGAAATGCGAACAAGAGATTCAAGCCAACGGCAACAGAGAGATACGGAGAGAGGAAGAGAAGTGAATTGTGATGAAGAGAAATGAGAGGGAGAAAGGGAGAAAGGAAGAGAAAGAGTGATTGATTGATTGCATTACTTTTCTCATGAAGATCACAATATATAGAGGATTATACGCAAATAAATAACTCGCATCATAGTACACTTTTGATAAAATAAAAATGAAGAATTGATTCAAGAATATTAAACAATACAAGATGAAAATAATGCGATTTGAAACTACTATGATATAATATTGTTTGTATCTACACAAATTGTCGGAGGTTCAAACAGTGTTCATTCTTGGAAGAGGATATCCAAAAATATCCTCCTCCATAACACTCTATCAGAAGTCAATTTGTCTGTTTAATCTCTCAGTTTGAATGATTCATCTATCTCTTGAATTTATCAGCAGTTCAAATCTTGAAATTAATATGCATTGCAGATATGGAAAGAGGAGATGGAAATGTAGAGAAAAGACGCGAGGAACTGGAAGGAGGTGGTGTGAAGAAAAGGGAAGTTATGGAGAGAAGGACAAGAAAATGGAAAAGGAAGGATGAATCGATTGGAAGGAGAATAAGGATTGGAAGATGAAGAAAAGAGAAAGAAGGGTGATAGTATGAGAAAAGTACATAAAATGGGAGGAAGTAGCAGAGATGGTGAAATGATTTTTCAGGAGGTGGAGGTGTAGAGGGGTATAGAATAAGAAGAAGAATAAGAAGAAGAAGAAGAAGAAGAAGAAGAAGAAGAAGAAGAAGAAGAAGAAGAAGAAGAAGAAGAAGAAGAAGACAATAAATACAAGGTGAAGAGGAAGAATGTGGCGAGCGGAATAGTTGAAGAGATAGCCGGGGCAATAAATTAGACAAGCCCAAAGTAACCGTGACAAATTCTCAGCTTTCAAGAACATCAAACTATCAGTCGAATTTACAACTACTGGCTACTTCCACTTCTACTGCAACTGGCTCACTAGCTGTTATCTCAACTATTCCTGTCCTCAATCTGGCATTGTTTGCGGCTGTATAGTACCAGAGATGACATAAATAATATAGAAAAGCAGAAATGATATTATAGGAAAGCAGAAATAATATAGAAAAACAGAAACAATGTAGTTTTTACCCTATGATCGTACTTTCATGTGGTTTTTCCTCCTTCCACTGATATTTTCTAATGTCTACACTTGTTGGTAACGTTAATTTGATAGAAAAGATTTCATTGCTCATTAATTCCTTTTCCTATTTTTTGCAATTCAAAAATCTATTGAAATAGTACTTATTTTAGGACTGCACCACTTATTTGTATGATTTTCTCAATCCATTTTCGATATTATTTATTCCAATAAATAATCTAAAAATCTGGTGTGGCGCACTCACACAACTTTCTCTGCCGTTATGAAAATTGATCACCTGACGCTAGTGTACCCGCGCATCTCAAGTCTACTATTCAAAGATTTGAGCCAGGTGGTGACAGGGCAATAACGCTGGAGACACACATGAGGTCTGCTATCTCTTCATAGTGAATGATTTAATAGAATCAACAATAATAGAATCACATTTTCTCGAATTTAAAGCTTATTTTCAATTTTAGGTGAAAATGTTACTGAACATCAATTGTAGAGATTTTCATGCTCAATCTACTCCACTTGATTTTTTTTGTTTAAATTGTATCTGAAGCCTGATAATTGAGAATCTAAAATCAAACTTTGTATAGATGGGGCGGAGCTCCTGAAATTTTTACAGATATGGGACTTGTGGCAGTTGATAGAGCTTATCGATGACTATTTCAGGTATAACTTTAATCGAAATCGTTGAAGCCGTTTTTGAGGAAATCGCGAAAAACCCTGTTTTTGACAACGTTTTCGCCATTTTAGCCGCCATATTGAATCACATTCGATCAAAATTGTTCGTGTCGGATCCTTTTGTGTAAGGACCTTAAGTTCCGAATTTCAAGTCATTCCGTTAATTGATATATATATATATATATATATATATATATATATTATATATATATATATATATCAATTATAGATATCGTGTAAAAGACGCAAATACACTCATACACACCACACACACCACACACACCACACACACACACACACAACACCCCACACACACACACATACACACACACATACACACACACACACATACAGACCAATACCCAAAATCATGTTTTTGGACTCAGGGGACCTTGAACGTATAGAAAACATCAAATTAGGGAACCTTAATTTTTTTGGGAAGCAATACTTCCCTTACTTATGGTAATAGGGCAAGGAAAGTAATGAAACGTATAGAAAACATGAAATTAGGGTACCTTAAATTTGTGATACTTTCCTCACCTATGGTAAAAGGGCAAGGAAATGAATAATTATTATAATGACATACGTCATTACACACAGTACAAACAATCAAACACTAGATTACCCATATAATAATAAAAATGCTTCTAAGATGAATTTCATTCTCGTCGAATATATCGATTCTCTTACAATGGAATAAATTACATGACAATATAGACTTGGTTCACTCTGGAAAAAAATCTAAAAATCCAACATGGTTGTCTCAAAGTCACCATTTCTCCCTCTCTATTAACTAGCAATAACCTTTTGCAAGAACTATGGACAATCATGATATTATTATTGTTACTATATTGTAACTACTGATTTTACTGATATTATATTCATTATATTATTTTATAACTCATAGGTGTTGAGTGACTGATTGAGTGTATTCCTCAAATAGTTTATTACGAGGGAATATGTGAGTAGAATCCTAGTTGAATAAACTTGGTCTACTCTGAAAACAAACGTAAGAATCATGGTGTCTCAAAGACAACACTTTTTTACTTTCCTTGCCCTATTACCTATTTCCTTACTGGTAAGAAAGTATTACTTTCTGAAAAAATTAAGGTACCCCAATTTCTAAATTTTTGTACGTTTCAAGGTCCCTTAGTCCAAAAATTGGTTTTTGGGTATTGCTCTGTATGTGTGTGTGTGTGTGTGTGTGTGTTGTGTGTGTGTGTGTGTGTGTGTGTGTGTGTGTGTTGTGTGTGTGTGTGTGTGTGTGTGTGTGTGTGTGTGTGTGTGTGTGTGGTGTGTGTGTGTGTGTGGTGTGTGTGTGTGTGTGTGTGTGTGTGGTGTGTGTGTGTGGTGTGTGTGTGTTGTGTGTGTGTGTGTGTGTGTGTGTGTGTGTGTGGTGGTGTGTGTGTGTGTGTTGTGTGTGTGTGTGTGTGTGTGTGTGTGTGTGGTGTGTGTGTGGTGTGGTGTGTGTGTGTGTGTGTGTGTGTGTGTGTGTGTGTGTGTGTGTGTGGTGGTGTGTGTGTGTGTGTGTGTGTGTGTGTGTGTGTGTGTGTGTGGTGTGTGTGGTGTGTGTGTGTGTGTGTGTGTGTGTGTGTGTGTGTGTGGTGTGTGTGTGTGTGTGTGTGTGTGTGTGTGTGTGTGTGTGTATGTGTATGAGTGTATGTGCGTCTGTGTACACGATATCTCATCTCCCCTTCAACGGAATGACTTGAAATTTGGAACTTAAGTCCTTACAATATAAGGATTTGACACGAACAATTTCGATCGAATGCAATTCAAGATGGCGGCTAAAATTACTAAATTTTGTCGAAAACAGGGTTTTCGCGATTTTCTCAAAACAGCTCTAATGATTCTGATTAAATTCATACCTAAAAAAGTTATTGATAAGCTCTATCAACTGCCATAAGTCCCATACCTGTGAAAATTTCAGGAGCTCCGCCCCATCAATGCAAAGTTTGATTTTAGATTCTCTATTATCAGGCTTCAGATACAATTTAAACTCAATATTTCAATCTAATACCCTTCTCCCAACTCATCGGTCTTTTTATTCCGCTTTCTCCTCATTCAAGCTCTTCACATTCCTCTACCTTCTTCGTTCTCCTTTCTCAAATTACTATTCTTCTCACTTTGTCTCAAAGTTTTTGTTTTCGTCTTCATCTTCCTTCTTTTTCTGCATTTTTCATTTTCCTTCTCCTTCTTCATGAAAAAAATCAATAGCTTTTCCACTTCTCCTCCACATTAATCTTCCTTCTTCTTTTTCTCCCTATCCCTCTTTATCACCATTTTTCCCTCCTTTTCCATTTTCTCCTCCTTCTCCTTCCACTCTCCTTCTTTTTCATTTTCTTTATCTTCTTTTTCCTCTCCTCCTTTTTCTCCCTCTTATTCTTCTCGTTGTCCTTCTTGTTCATGTTATTCAAAGCCCTTCGAGTTGTTGTAGTGCTAGTGAAGTGAAAAAAGTATAAATTAAATAAATGTGTAGCGAAAGAATTCAAAGTAGAGAAATAATTATAGATTAGAACTGTAAGCTTCACTGGGAGACTTTAGCAATAAAAATTAATATCTTAGGATGAGAAATGAGAGAACAAAATTAATGGTTAGTCTTAGTGACTAGTTCTAATAGAAATAAAAAGAATGTTCTTGTTCTTGTTCTTCTTGTATTCTTGTTCTTTTCCTTTTCCTGTCACTTCTTCTACTCCCTTTAATATTTTTCCTCCATCTTCTACTTTCCCCCTTCTTCTTCGTCCTCCACCTTTTCTTCTCCCTTCTTCTCATTCTTCTTCCAGTTCTTCCACATCAGAATGGAGCATACGAAAGCTGCTGAAACTAGTACCGTCGCATGTCACACAGTCAACAGAACACATTCTTGTCTCAGTCATGTTTCGAATAGTTGCCACCAAATATAGCGAATGCACGGCGGCCAGCTGCAGTGCCAGAACTGCATAAGTGCATTACTTGACTGCATTCTGCATTGTTGCCTGTAAACATGTTTTCGAGAAGACTGAGTGTGAATCCGCTTGTTCCCGATGTCTGTCCCCATTTGGAGAAGCCATTTTGTTCTCTTGAATGGTGTTGCTATTGTCAAAAGTTTTTGGCACACACTTAACAAGGAAATCTTGAGTTAGCAATAGATTTGGTGCAACAGTAGTTGACAATAGTTACCAGAAGAAGAAAGTGGAATCATAACCTCATTCCTTTCTCGAACTCTGATTCAACTATTTGGGAGGAAGACAGTTTTGGGCTATGCCTGTTTTCTTCTTCCAATCATAATTATCATATTGTTGTCATGAAATAAATGAATAAAAATGTTTCAATCATTTTGATTATCTGGAACGATGTTAGGCTGCTGATTTGTCAAAAAATTCACAAATTGCTGGACTATCCTGAAAAATTGAAACACAATACAATACATCTAGTCCCCTTCTATTACAGTGGAAAATAAGGAGGAAAAGGGCTGAATAAGTATGGATAAAAACTAGGGGGCCTGGGAATGAATCAATGCAAAACAACAAGAAAATTGTGAGAGAAAACTCAATTGAAAGAGAAAAGATGAATGAATTAAGGCGCGTTTTCACCAAAGTTATTAACAAAATGTTTATTTATCCGTCCTCATAGATTCTATAAGATTGAACATAACTTATCATACACATGATGAGCATATGTGTTTGTCAAGTTCTGTTCAATCTAATAGAATCTATTAGACAGAAAAATAAATATTTTGTTAATAACTTTGATGTAAACGCAGATTCAGGATAGCAACTGAAAAAAAAACATTTGAAGAGTATCGTCAATTAATATACATGACAACAAATGAATTTTATGATATGGTAAGAGTTACAATATAGAGTATACAGTGATTTACATGAAATATACATAAAAACATAACCTCAGCACAGGAAGAAGATTTTTTAGAAAAATTGAAAAAAATTTGGTCTTACCGACTGCGCCATGTTAAGTTAATGAAAATCAGCTTGATAAAATAATGTATCAAAGATTGTGAACTGGACTTGTCTTTATTGAAAACGTTTACAAATTGTTTGTTATTTTATATAATATTCAAAACATGTTAGGCTAGGCACACACCAGTTAGTCAAGACAAGACATGATCAGACACGTTTAGTCACAATACTTCACATAGTTGCTTATGACGCAACACACACTGATTAGTCGTTGCAATTAGACATGTCTTCATAAGCAACTATGTGAAGTATTGTGACTAAACGTGTCTGATCATGTCTTGTCTTGACTAACTGGTGTGTGCCTAGCCTTACAGTAAACAAATGTGTAACTTCTTAGGCTGGGCGTACTCCAGTTAGTAAAGGCAAGTCAAGTTTAGTCACAATACTTCACACAGTTGCTCATGAATAAATGTCTGATTGCAATGACAAATCAGTGTAACCATGCGGCATAAGCAACTATATGAAATATTGTGACTAGAAGTGTCTGATTATATCTTGTCTCGTCTTGACTAACTGGTGTTCACCCAGCCTTATAATCAAAAATAGTTGACACAAATGTATGTTAACAAAGTAGATGATCCTTCACAATAATAATTTGAAGGTGAATGTCAAAATAACACAGTGAAAAGGAACTGTAGGAGAGACGAAAAAATAAAATAAAGAAGTCATGAAGACAGTTGTTGTTTCACTCCGTCACTGTTTCACTCCGTCACACTCTGTCACTGTGGTGACCCCAAACCAGCAACCAGTGTCCCCCCGTCACCACCAAGTCCCCTTCAACCCCACAAAAGTCACACTCTTGACCATCATCCTCCACATCCCAAGGGAACATCATCACCACATCTCAGAGGTCTAAGGTAGCATTTCCTCTCCCTTATCACATTATCTATCATTCACCAGTGCATCACGTCTCTGTCCACTGTATTTATTTCCCCTTTCCTTCGTTCCTCAATCATTTATCACCCTAAACTTCCCCCTCGCCTGGGGGTTGCTTCTCCCTCGCCATTAGTCCTGTTGCTGCACCCATGAATCAGGTTTCTATTGACAGAACGTGTTGGTTGTGTTCTGAGATCTACTGTTGATTCGCAGATCTAATGTTTTTCTAGAATGTGCTGGAATATGACAACATATTATAAATATATCAAGGAACTTGTCAAACTCTTTGACTTTTTGATTCTAAAAATAATTTATTAGTTTGATGAGAGAGACTGAGATCAAATAAAATGAATGGATAGTTAAATTTAAGGGTAATTGTGTTTGTGACGCAAAAGTCTGTACGCACCTAGAGATTTAAGAACCACCATAATTGATTGAGAAAAATCATCAAAAACTTACTCACTCCCCGAATTATTTTATATGTTCCCACTCCACTTTTATGATAAGTTTCATTCCACATGGATGCAAATAACACTTTTCTTCTTCTTAAAATACGCCAAAGTCCTGAAAAACAAGCTTGTTCAAAGTTTGAAGTAGATTTACTATGTTAAATGTACAATGAACAAAAAATACTTCATTACAGACTTGTAGAAAGTTAAATTTCGAATAGAAATATGTAGAATGAGTCTATAATAGACAAACGAAACCTCTAAAAAAATAATCCTTAATTACATAGCTAATTACATTTTTTGTAGAGAGCTTAACAGATTTTGTCTATCTTGTCTATTTTCAGATTAACATATTTTTTCTATTTTGTCCATTTTGTCTATTTTCAGCTTAACAGATGTTGTCTATTTTCTATCTACATCTTAATTAAAAGCAAACAAATACCGGTAGGGCAGGGGAACTGAAATTCAGACGAAATCTTTCATCCTGTATAACTTGGTAACCAAGCATTTTCGGACCTATGTTTATTGAAACATTTTTTTTCTTCTTTTGATGTGAGGAGTCACCCCCTGACTTATGGGCTCCTGACTCCAGAGCATCCTGTTTATAATATATTATTTACTCTGATATTTGATTGTGATTAATACTGATGTGGAAGTGTTCAATAATTATTCATTTCTCAAGTTTCATTCAATTCTAATTTTATATTGTAAATTTTTTGTGAATGTTACCATAGGCAATAGCTCTGTAGCATTTGTCAATAAATATCTTATCTTATCTTATCTACCTCGTCATTAATCGAATCTTATTTTCCCCAACATCTTCTCTCTTCTTTGTCCGTTCATCTTTTTTCTTTCTCCATTCTACCTCCACTCCCTCCTTGCACTTCTTCCTGCACGCCACAAGAGACAAGAACTGACACTGTCCAGGGTTCGGATCTCCCCTAAATTGACATCACCTCGATACATTTCAGAATAGACGGGAGTACGCTGTGTCTCTACCTCTCAGGAAACTCGGGGTTGTCTCAGAGACTTGAATTGACTTGGAACTTGTCTTAGAAGTTGTTAAATATTGCACAACCTGGCGACAAGTTGCCACACATCGTCGGCTTGGTCAGCCTGGATTTCGAGTCCACTAACCAGTGCTCAAGTGATGTTGAATAATGTAAATAGTTTGCTATCCGGGGAATGGACTGGAGACAGCATTGGGGCTGGACAAAGGTTATTGCGAGTTTATAGAGGGGAAAAAGTGT